>NC_056749.1:711100804-711313435 GCF_019279795.1 Protopterus annectens
CTTACCATGGTTCCAAGGTTGTTTCTCTCTTCCGGTCTCCCATCCCTCATCAGGTGGGCTTACCTTCCAGATTGTGGAGAGAATTTTAGTCTCAATGAGCACCCAGCTTGCTCCCTCTACATTTGAGTGCCATATTTTTGTGTCCTCTGGTTCGCAGCTGCCGCAGTCTATTGTGTGGGTAAAGCAGGCTCAGGAACTTAGACATCCCTGTTGAGTGTCCTTCTTCTTAGGAGTATTCCTCGCCTATCCACAGTGAGGTGGCCACTCTGTAAGAAGACTTGCAAGAGGAAGCACCTAGATTCTCTAGAAGAATCTGTCACAGAAGACACAAACGACGATGAGGGGGAGGGTTCCTTACGTTTACCGCCTGAAGATGCCTCCTTTGGAGACATCCGAGAAATCCTAAAACACAGGGTTGTTTGGAAGCCCTCAAACCCATCCTCTAAGGAATTTGAGGTTTTGCAAGCTTTTCATGCCCACCCATCTGCTTTCTGTGTGACTCCACCCGCTGGTGACCTCATTAAGCTTATCATATAGCAGAAATGGAAGGCTCCTGATTCCATAGAGCCCATTTCCTGGAGACCAGATAAAAGTTTGTCACCGCAGAAGACCAGCCACATTGAGGAAAGGGTTTAGCAGTAGATGCATGGTGGTGGCAGTGGCCACCAAAAAAGAACTTGCCGAGGAAAGTTCTACTGTTCATTTCTCCCAACCGAGTCTTGGATTATGGACAGGTTTGGGAAGCGGGTCTTTGCATCATCGACCTGCGTTCTTGGGTCCTTTAATTTTATGGCAATTTTCACTATACTCCAAAGGGATCTAATAACTGAGCTTTCAGATACCCTTGCAGGAACAGTCTAATGAGGTACTCGTCCATGCACCTCATTGCTCATGCAGTCAAAAGAACATCTAAGGCAGCAGGTACAGGCATTGCCATAAGGCACCATGCCTGGATGCACTTGTGTGACTTCACGAAGCCTTTCAAGTCTTCCTTCGTCAACGTTGCTGTTGACTGTTCTTTGTTTGGCTCAAAATTTAGAGATACACTAGCCATGTGTGAAAAATATGGAAAGACCCGTTCTGCTGTGGGCATTCCTTTCTCTACTCCTCAGTGATCCTGTTCTAGAAATCAGAGGAGTGGAAAAATGTGGTTTGATAAATCCCAAGGACCTTTTCGGGACACACATGGTGATTATACTTCCCGTGGGGCAGAGGAGGGAGTTCTAATGGAAGACACCCTCCCTGTGGCAGAGGGAGTCTGCATAATTAGGACTCCAGAGATTTGTTTTCTGGGTAACACTACCAGTGCTGCTGAACAAAAGCCTGATTGCTTACCTTTGGAAGCAGTTGGAAGATTTTCACTATACAAAACAGCCCTGCTCATGATAACTTCGCATACTTGGGTGCAGAGAATTATCAGCAGAGGTTACAAATCTCTTGCCAAAGTCCCAAAAGCGAATCCCAGATGTTCCACCCAATCAGTGGGATGTGGTAGCAGCATTAGAAATTCAAAAGCTGCTCCAATTAAGTCGTCCAAGAAGTCCCACCAGACCAAATAGGATCCGGATTTTACTCTAGATTCTTTTTAAGTGTCAAAAAAGACAGGGGACTGGAGACCAGTGTTAGATCTCGCCCTGCCGAACAAGTTTGTTCAAAAAAAAATTCAGGATGGTCACAGTTCAGTCTGTCCTTCCCTTTCTGGAGAAGAACGATTGGTTGTGCTGTATAGATCTTCAGGATGCCTATTACCACATAAACGCATCCCATATTGGGTGGGGTGGGGGTCATTATCAGGGAAAGCCAATCCAAGGCACCTGGTCCCTGCAAGAGGCCAATTTGCCCATCAGTGTCCTAGAATTGAGGGTAGTTCTTTTAGTGTTGCAAGCCTTTCAGTCTGTCCTTCCTTAGGGGACAATTGGAATCCAGTCAGACAACATGTCTGTAGTCTGCTACATCAACAAGCAGGGGGGTGGACCAGATCCTACCCCCTGTGTCGGGAAGCCCTCCGGATTTGGCAGTGGGCTATCACTTCCAGCCGCTTTCTGATCACAGTCATGCAGGAGTTTCCTGGGATATGCATTGCTGACAAACTGAGCACATGCATCCTCCTGCCTGATGAGTGGTCTCTCAATCACAACTTAACAATGAAAATCTTTCATTGCTGGGACCAGCCTTGCTGCAATCTTTTCGCCTCTCTGATAAACAGTAAATGCAGCAGGTAGCTATTTTGCCCCAATTCCCCCGCACAGGGAGTCCCCGAGAGATGCACTCCTCCTTGACTGGTCCACGGGACTACTTTATGCCTTTCCCCCTACTCCACTGATTTCCAAGTTCTTGAGAAAAGCACAAAGGTTGAGAAGCAAGTTAATTCTCGTTGCATCGTATTGGGCCCATCAAGTCTGGTTCCCCTTCCTTTGGCCTCACCTAGTTTGCTGTCCTTGGATTCTGGTTCCAGTTCTGGACCTGCTGTCTCACCCCACAGGGTTTGGTGCATCCCAATGTCCATAATCTCAAGCTGACAGCTTGGTATCTCCAATTGCAATAATTGCCAGGCAGCGCAACTTAACTTCAGTACAAAAGATTCTTCTGGCTTCCCATAAACCGTCCACTAGGAAACTCTATCATAGCAAATGGAAGAGATTTTCAATTTTGGTCAGTACAAACAATATAGACCCCTTTTCAGCATCAGTTGATAAGGTCCTGGAATATTTAGCTTCATTATTTGAACTGGGAGTTTCTACTTTCAACATCAAAGTCCAGTTAGTAGTTAGTTCCAATTTTCACAACAGATTTGATGACCATTCCTCAATGTTTAATTTTTTCAAATCCTTTCTTAAAGGTGCTTTACATCTAAAAACCCCCATTCAAAGATCCTATTGCACTCTGGGATTTGACTCTAGCACTACAGTCTGTAGTTTGACAGTCCTTTGAGCCAGCAGCTACTTGCAACCTCAAATTTTTGTCTTTGAAGAACCGCTTCCTGGTGGCTATCACTTCTGCCAGGAGAATTTTCGAATTACAGGCTCTGTGTAAAATATCCTTGTATCATTTTTCACAAGGAGACTGTGTTGCTAAGAACCAATTCATCCTTTCTCCCAAAGTGGTAGTAGAATCTAATATTAACCAGTCTATAGACTTGTCCATTGTCTTTCCAAAATTTTCCAATAAAGGTTAATGGTGCTTGCATCTGCTGGATGTGCAACAGACCATTATGTTTCTGCCTGTACAGAACAAACTAGCTAGAAAATCAGACTAATTATTTGTATCCTTTTCAGGGCCCACTTTGGGTAAACTGGTCTCCAAGGTTACCTTATCAAGATGGCTTAGGAATTTTTACCTTTGAGTTTATTCTGATTGTAGACAAACTACTTGCTCTGGTCAGAGCGCAGTCCACCAGTTCTATATCTACTTCAGCTGTCTTTCATTCCAAGGCCTCCATGGAAGAAATATGTGCAGCTGCAACATGGGCAACTCCTCATACCTTTATAACTCATTACAAATTTAGATATGGTTTCCAGGGGAGGAGCATCCTTTGGCTCTATGGTACTCTGGAATATCCTTCCTTAGGGCCACCCGGGGATCTAAAGTATCTGGACTCTGTCCCATTCATCAAGAATGGATGAAGATTGACAACATCAGACAAGGAAGTTATGTCCTTACCATAGCGTTCCATTTATGTTGTTGATCATCATTCTTGACATCCCAACCTCCTGCCCCCTCCAAAGGACTTCTGGAGGATCGGATATTTGCCCTGGTAGGGTTTGTAGGGTTCCACCTTAGGGAGGGCTTCTGTCTTTTTCCTATACTTAGACTGCAAACTCTGTCTGAGGTAATGGAGAAAGGGGCATTGTGGGTAGAGCCCTTGGCTCAAGATTTTTGGCTGGTGCGAGCTGTATAAGGTCCGAGTCAGTTCTTTGGGGTGGAACAGAGTCCCATTCGTCAAGAATGAATGAAGATTGACAACACAGATGGAGCGTTATGGTAAGGACAAAACTTTTTTCAGGGTTTACAATTGTCAGGTTCGTATGTTAGTTTCTAACAAATTGTGATAGTATGAGGAATGTTTTGTCTTCTTGTGAGGAAAAATTTGAGTTAAATAGTTTTGTATTGTACAAGTCTCTGTTTACAGTATGTGTATAATTCAGTTGATGTTTCTTCTGGGTTATGGCCATTGGTACTGTTTTGAGGAAGTCTGCCTGGTTGCATTCTCAGAATTGTCTGGGTGATATAAAATTAAGATTTTAAATTCTCCTTTGGATAGATATTTAGTTTTTGGCCTCCCTACTGCAAAGGTGATCAAAACGTTTGATGAAAGGAGTATGTTGATACAGGGAATATACAAGATTTTTCAGCCCTTTTCTAAATTTTCTAAGGGATTCTCTAATCCTTCTTTCAATTTTGGGGAAAGAAATATAGTCTTGGTAAAATGCAGGTGAACAGTTGTTTAAGAAGTGGGAATGAGGTTCCAAAAAAAAAGCTCTGAAACCTCCCAAAATTAAGGACTGTCCATCAAATCAGAATGACCATTTAAGCCCCCCCCCCCAGCAGCCCCATTTCCATTCCAGAAAATGTTAATCTCCACGTCTTTACTTGTTTTTATGTAGCCTGTTCCCTAGTACATCCATAGTCTAGGCCCTTTGTCATTGATTCAGTGTTTTTTTTTCTTTTGTATGTGTGTACAAATCCTTTTTACTTGCTGAAGTTAAGTGTAAATGATATACATATGCTGTTTTTCATGAAGTACTGTTTAGTCACATTTTTAAAATTAAGTTCAGTCTTTAACCAGTAAAATATTTTTGCATGCTATACAACTTGAAATTCAGATGTTCCTTTCTTAGCCAGTGAAACCTCTCTATAGTGTATAATGTTTTTATAGAATGAGTGCACCCAAAGAGCAAGTACTTTCAGTGTTAGTCCCCTTATGTTTTTCATTAAATTATGAAATATCTTTAATGACATCTTTGGAAACTCACCATTACATCATTGTTGTGTCTTTTGGCTTTTCCCGGTTAGGGGTCGCCACAGTTCAACTCCGCTCCGCTAATGATTGGCAGTAGATTTTTACATGCCGAGTTGCCGGCCCTGACGCACAACCTTCAACGAAGGTACGCCCATTCACGCATATCTCCACACAGAAGACGTTCTAGCTCACCATAACATTGTATGATGTTTATTATGAGTGTCATTGGTGTTGCAGGGGAATTAGCTGAAGGCAGATGTGTACCTATCGGTCTGATTTCTAGAGCTTGTGGACATCCCCAGAGAGTTTCTCATTTCCATGAGTGGTGTTCTGACTTGCAAATTACAGATGAATGGCTTTCCCCATTTGTTATTTATGCTTTGCTGCAGAAAGCATTCAATTGTCAATCCATCTGTCCTTTTTAGGTGACTTCCATATAAGTATCCAATTCAGGAGCATTTCTTTTAGTTTTGAAAATTAATTTTTTGTTTGGATTTCTAAAAACTTGAATTGTAACCTCTGAATGTTCTGAGGTCCCTGATGTCCTAGACAAATGCCAGCAATTGTGCAGGTGGAAATCAGATTTGGCCGAAGGATTTGCTTTTGAAGGCCTTATTTATTTATTTTTTTGCAGCGCTAAGTATCTTTGTTTGATTACTGTGTTTTCTCCAAAAAGAAGGCATTTGTACAGCCTGCCTGTTGGTACTAGTGCAGTGCATCCAGCTGTGCCACTAGCTGTCTTGGTAGTTGGCCATCGATGGAGTAGGCTTGAAAGGCTGATGACCGTCTTGCTTAACCTGGGGAAGGGCATGAGTTTTTGTAGCGCAGTGGAGACTAGAGAGCCGCATTAGTGTCATAAAGGTACTTGTGCATGCACGGGGGACGGTTGACATATGCATACCACAGGCAGAGTGCCCTTGGTTTGGTGCATGATTCCATCATTGCCTCCTACTTTTCCTTTGGGGGTATATAGCATATAAAGTCCTTGTGGATGAGATCAGGTAATACACTATCCTCTAAAGATTGTTAAATGCTTGCCTGCTAAGCACCAAGATAGGCAGACCTGTCCAGCGCTAAGCTAGATGAGTCTAGAGGAGTGCTAGAGGAAGAAGCAGCACCAACCACCTTCAGATAGTCATCTTGGCCAAGGGAGCCGGGGGGGGGGGGAATCTACTATAAGGCTTAAAAAAAAAATCTGAAGGCTTAGCGATTAGAAAAAGCATGAGGCAGTGGTGCAGATATTGGCCTGTAGTCAGGACGAGCTCTCCACCAGTGAATTAAAGACCAGAACAGAATGCATAGAATGATGAAACAGTGGAAAAAGCAGATTATAAAAGGTTGTGCTAGGGAGTGAGAGGCCTTGGTGACCTGGCCAATCCTAACTAGGCCTGTGGGCATTGAATCAAATGAGGTTCTGCCTTGTGCACCTCTGGTCCAATAACTGGTGTTGAGCCCCTGCTGTAACATAATTTATTTTACACTGCACGTGTAAAGGTCCAGCTGTTCAGCATGACTGGTACAGCTTTCAGATTTTTATGTTCATGATCACCCTCTGCACCCTTTGTCACCAGTGTAGTGCAAATTATAAAGAGTAGATGTACCTGCAATATTTTTATTTTTGTATTATGTAATCAAATTGTTTGTGCATGCATAAATAGTGTTTGGAAGCCTGTCCATAAGTGTCATACTTAATGTTCTCCAGAGCTGCATTAAGTACCCATTTACAGATTTTCCTTTCTTTGCTGTACTGTTAAATTGTATTGTAATTGCCTAATACGATCTCCAAATGACACGGGTATGTATGCTGCCATTGTCTATCCAGGAAACTCCACCAATAAGTGTACTTGTTGCTGACAGATTCCTTTGAAGAATTTTACTTGGTATTTTCTGCTTTGGGACGTCACATAAAACATGTCCCAATAAGCTATGTGCTCTTTAACATAAGCAGACACAGTAAGGCAAGTCTGTTCATGTCAAAAAATAGTGTGATTCAAGGAAAATGAAAGTGAATTTTGTGACTCGCCGTTAAACTTTTGAAGTAGTTTTCCAGTAGGGCCCCCCCCCCCCCATATTCCACTTGCATCCCTTATACTTGTACCTACTAAATCTCTGGTCACGGTACCTCTTTTAGTGAGATTACTCAGTTACTGCACTCTTATAATTGGCATGTATTTCCCTAATTGTACTTTAACAGATGTTCTTCGTGTTTCACTGTTGCAGTCATTACATTTGGGTAATCCTGCTGGCAGGTTGCCCTCAGCCGGCCTGAATTCCAAAGTCTTGGGTCCTGTGTCGGCTGCTGTCGCACCCTCCCTGACATCAGGTCTTCAAGGGTATAAAAGAAGCGGCCGACGCTATTTTCTTCAGTCTTTTCTTGCTGTGTGGTGCCCAAAGCAGAAGCAGTTTGCTAGTGCCGGTCGGCAGACTCCAGAAATTTTCGTGTTTGAATTTCAGAACCGAAGTCTTCAACAAAGCTAAGTACCCCGTTGGGGAAACTTTTTTTCTTGCTTCAGACCGATGTCAGAAAAAGTTAAATGTATTACTTGTGGAAAGCAAATACCTCATAAGGATTTTCATTCTTACTGTATTCTTTGCCTAGGCCCTGATCACAAAGTTTCTGGTTGTCGGTTTTGTGCTAGATTTAACCAACGCACTATTAAGCGTCGGCATTCTTTTGCTTTAAAGTATTTTGGTAGCAGGTTTAATTATCCTAAAATGTCGTCGGATAACCATCCGCCTACCGGAGTTTACAAAAAATGCAAAGAAAAGGATAAAGAAAAACAATCAAGGTCCAAAACCGACGACAAAGCTTCTCCTAAGCCAGTCACCGGTTCTCAGTGAGGCGCTTTCGCAGCCCCTGACACCCGCTACTTTAGAGTCACAGGCCACTACCGACCCCCACGTGGAGTCGGCCATGCTGCTGGATACCCAAAGTATTGGAGCCTCGGACGCTAATCCCTCAGATGGGTCTGGAGCCGCTGAGCAGGTACCAGCTTCTGAGGGGGTATTCAGACCACAACATCTTTACATTAAAACGACTTCAGCTTCAAAGACTAAAGCAGCTTCAAAAGCAAAGAAACTCAAGAGCCATGTGTACAGGCCTCTATGCCCAAAAAACAGATGATCCAAGATGGCCGAAGACCTGATTACCTTGATCAGGGGTTCCCATCCCCCTCCTGATAAGAGGCCTAGGCAAGAGACTGACTATGAATCTTCAGATCAGGTTTCTGTTTCTTCTGATTCCTCTTCTGATCAAGGGTATTCTTTACCCCCCTATGAGGATTCTGATGCTGAAGAATCTATACCATCAGCATCCCCTCCTGAGGATTATTCCTTTTGGGGAAACCTTGCATACCACGAGGGAGCATTTTCACTGGGAAAGCCAAGATTTTTCCAAATCAAAAAAGAGGCTCCGGGATTTCCTTTTACTACCACAGCACAGGCCTCAAGCCATTCCTCCTGTGTTGGACATTGTAGATGATGTGTTTTTGGAGTCCTGTTTGACCCCTGACGCCTTACCCCCAGCTCCTGTTAAGCCTGACGGATATTACAGGGTTCCTGACTCTCATAAATTTCTTTTTAAAAGCCCTGCTGCTGACCCAGAAACTATTTTACAGGGTCCCAAGGGAGTTAAGGCCTCTACAGCAAAAAACCCAACCACCTCTGACAGGGATTCAAGGGCACTGGATAGATGGGGAAAAAAGGTTTACACATCTGCAACTTTGGCTATAAGGGCCTTAAACTGTCAGTTTCATATGTTCAAGTATCAACAACATCTCATGGAATTGCTTAAACAGAAAATGATGTTAAATTCTGAATGTGCTGAAAACAAGGAAATGCAGGATTTATTGCTTGCAGCTGAACAAGCTGGAAAGCATACTTTGCAATGTGGTTTTGATTCTTTGGAGGCCTTCTGCAGGGGCCGCAGTTACGGGTTCTGTAATTAGGAGGCATGCTTTGTTAAAGGAACAAAATCTGCCTGATCATGTTAATGTTACTAGATGCACCTTTACAGCATGATACTTTGTTTGGTGCTAAGGCAGAAGAGGTGTTAAAGAAAATGGAAGACAAAGCTAAATCTATGCAAACTGTTAAAGAGTTTTTACAAGTACAGCCACCTAGGTTTAGTAGACACTGGCCTACAAAAAATTGGTCATTTCCTGTGTCAGACAGACCTCAAAGGGACAGATCCAGATGCCCAAGGGGATCCCAGACGCAAGGTTCTTATAGGTCAAAACAATGGGGTGCTTCTACCTCCAGAGCTGGAGAAGATAAAGCACAAACGTACAGAAAACAGTCCCAATGACTTTCCCCTGCCTGCACCAAGCACTTATCTTCTGGCAGCACCCTTAGGGGGAAAATTAGCACTTTTTGCTCAAAATTGGCACTTTTTAACCCAGAACACACTGGTTCTAAATATAGTGTCACAAGGCTACAAATTCCATTTCCATACTCTGCCAAAGGCAAACGGCTGGCCAGATCTGCCAAAAAATCAATGGGCAGAGGCACAAAAACAAGTTTCAACCCTCATAGACATGGGGGCCTTTCAGCAAGTACCAGAGCAAGAGCGAGGACAAGGATTTTACTCAAGACTGTTCTTGGTACCCAGAAAGGACAAGGCCTGGAGGTCAGTACTGAACCTATCTATTCTGAACACATTCTTGGATATTCCAAAATTCAAAATGTTGACTTTGCAGCAGCTTCTGCCCATGCTGGACAAAAACGCTTGGCTTGTGACTTTAGACTTGAGGCATACCTGCATGATGTCCTTCAAGAATGCAACTGCAGTCATAACATGTGGGTTTGTCCTGCCTCAGGCAGCCCTCGGTCGGCCGGATTCCAAAGTCTGGGTCCGACGTCGGCTGATGTCGCATTTCTCTCCGACGTCAGAGCAGCTGGAGTACATAAGCATCAGCTGACGCCATTTTCCCCAGTCTTTCTTGCCCCGCGGTGCCCGAAGCAGAAGCGGTTCGCAAGTGCCGGTCGGTCAGCTCCTGTATTCTACGATACCGAAGTCATCAAAAAAGCTAAGTACCCCGTTGGGGACCTTTTCTTGCCTCAGCCGATGTCAGAAATTACTGAAAAAGTTAACAATTGTCTTTTTTGTGGTAAACAAATACCTCATAAGGATTTCCACTCTTACTGCCTCCCTTGCCTGGGCCCAGCCCACGACGTCTCGGCCTGTGTAGCCTGTGCTCGCTTCAACAAGCGCGCACTCAGGCGCCGGGTGGAGTTCGCTGAAGATTTTTTCGGCGATAATTTTGCGTACACCATGCCGTCGGATCTTCCGACATAGCAAACTCCCAAAAAGCGAAAATACCGGGACCGACATCCTCGGCCCGTGTCTACCACTGACTCCACGCCAAAACCTAGCGCGAGTGCTCCGGTTCCCGCTGAGACTCTCTCCACCACTCCGAACCGAAGACACCGCATTACCGACGACTCCGATTGCAGACATTACTCTGACACCAGTTATAGATTTTCCTCCGGATACCGAAACCGAGGAAATGCCCGAGACCATTGCTGTAGACAAGGTCACTCCTGCACGTGGAGCTGCCAGGCCCCCTATGGCCATGTCTATTAAGGCCTACACTAGGGCTAAGGCAGCCAGCAAAACTAAGCATATTACTTCTAAATCCTTACCTCAGCCGACTCCGGAGACACAAATTATGTCCATGGCTGCTGATTTAATTTCCATGATTAGAGGTTCACAGGCCCATCCTGAGAGAGCATCCCAGCCTCCTCCTGATAAAAGGCCCCGGGTTGAACCCTCTGACCCTACTCCTTCTGATGAAGATTCTGAGGGCTCTGTCCACTCTGACAGCCAGGAAGAGCTCTTCCAGACCTATGAGGACTCGGGTGCAGAAGATTCCATCCCTTCGGCCTCCCCTCCTGAGGATATTTCTTTTGGGGAAGTTCTGCACACCATGAGGGAACATTTCAAGTGGCAAGGTCAGGAATACTCTGATTCTAGGAAACGCCTTAGGACCTTCCTTAAGAAGCCTCAGCACAGGCCCTTAGCTATTCCTCCTGTACTTGATGTTCTGGATGATTTGTATTCTGACTCTAGTGCTACCCCTGATTCTCTTCCCCCTGCTCCAGCCAAGCCAGACAGGTATTACAGGGTCCCAGAACTCATTCCCATTTATTCAGGGCCCATACTGCTGATTTGGAAATTATTTCACAGGGGCCTAAAGGAGTTTCAGCCTCCACCTCAAAAAATCCTTTGCCCTCAAACAGGGAAGCTAGGTCATTAGAGAGATGGGGCAAAAAGGTTTACATCCACTACCTTATCTATGAGAGCTTTAAATTGCCTTTTTCATATGTTACAATATCAGGATTATCTCTTAGAATATTTACAAAAAACATTAGCTTCTCCTGATCCTTTAGACAGGAAGACTTTGCAGGAAGCTGTACATAACACTCAGCAAGTAAGCAATCACTTCCTGCAGTGTGGATATGATGCACTGGAAGCTTCATGTAGGGCAGCTATGACAGGGGGCAGTGATTTGTAGACATGCTTGGTTAAAAGATCAACCTCTACCAGATCATGTAAAAGCAAAACTTCTGGATGCACCTTTGGAAAAGAACAAGCTTTTTGGTGCAAATGCTAAGGATGTGTTAAAGACCATCGAAGAAAAAGCAAAATCAGTTCAGACTGTGAAAGATTTCCTCCAGGTTCAACCCCCCAGATTCAGTAGGAATTGGCCTTCAAAAAAACTGGTCCTTTCCTAATCCAGAAAAGTTTCAAAGGGGTAAGAACAGACGTGGCCGAGGAAGAGGCCAATACAGAGGCCCTTACAGGGGATGACAATGGCAGCCAGGAAACCAAAGAAGTGACGCAGAGGTTTCACCTGCCCCACAATCTCAAACTCAATGACTTTCCTCAACTACCGCCTACCAGGGAACAACTAGAAGCTCCTTTGGGCGGGAAATTATCTCTGTTTGCAGAAAACTGGCACAGACTGACAAAGGACAAATGGATTTTGGACATTATAGACCGAGGGTACAGGTTTCATTTTCATACCTTACCAAGAAAACAAGGCATGCCAAACCTACCACAAAATCAGAGGGCAGAGGCTATCAAGCAAATCACTCTGCTGACTCAAATGAAAGCAATAGAAAGAGTTCCACAACAAGAACAAGACCAGGGGTTTTACTCAAGACTGTTCCTTGTTCCAAGAAAAGAATCTCAATGGAGACCAATACTGGACTTGTCCGCATTAAACACCTTTCTCATAGTACCAAAGTTCAAAATGCTGACTCTACAGCAACTCCTTCCCATGCTGGGCAAGGAGTCGTGGCCGATTACTCTGGACCTCAAGGAGGCATACCTGCATGTCCCTATCAGACACAGCTGCAGAAGATACCTCAGATTTCTTGCAGGGCCAGAGCATTATCAATTCTCAGCATTGCCATTTGGCTTATCTACTGCGCCCAGAGTATTTACAAAATGCCTGGCTTCAGTAATTGCTCATTGCAGGCTCCAGGGTATACAAATTTACCCGTACCTGGACGACTGTCTCATACAAGCGGACGACAAATTGATGTTGGCAAAAAACCTGGATTATGTCATACGATTACTTCAAGCTCTGGGATACAGTCAACTTCCAAAAGTCAAGACTGCAGCCATCCCAGCAAATAATCTTCTTAGGAGCCAAACTAGACACAGCCTCTCAGATGGCTTACCTGACAGAAGACAAGCAAGAGAAGTTAACTCATTACTTCAAAGGTTTAGCAAAACTCACCCAGATGACTGCAAGGAGATTCCTACAGGCCCTGGGTTACATGGCATCCTGCATTCTACTGGTTCCATTAGCAAAACTACACATGAGAAAGCTTCAATGGTACCTAAAAAGCATTTGGTCTCAACACAGCAACAACTTGGAGACCATCATACCACTCATTCCATGCCTACAAAAGGAATTCCTATGGTGGGCCTCGGTGAGCCAGGAAAACACAGGTATGTCATTCAAAAAACCACAGATAACACAGACCATGACTACAGACGCCTCAGACCTTGGATGGGGCACATGGAAGGCAGGTGTATACAAGGACAATGGTCTCCAAAGGAAACACATCTGCATATAAACCAAAAGGAAATGCTGGCAGTAATGCATGCCATCGAGGCCTTTCAACACCAACTCCAGCAAGGACATTTAATGATACGGACAGACAACACCACTGTGATGTGGTACATAAACAAGCAGGAGGGCACCCACTCTTACCCCCTTTGCAGACTGACAATGCAGCTTTGGGAGAAATCACTGAGCCTAAACATCCAGTTACAATCCCAGTTTGTTCCAGGAAAAGAAAATGTGTTGGCGGACAGCCTAAGCAGGAATTTCACAGATCCACACGAGTGGAGATTACATCCGAAGGCTTTCAGACAACTCACTTCGACATGGGGCAAGCCAGAAGTGGACCTATTTGCTTCTCACCTCAACCATCTTCTACCAAAATTTTGCACAAGGACATACCATCCAAAAGCTTGGAAAATAGATGCCCTCTCATTCAACTGGAACTCCTTAGCAATCTATGCATTCCCACCTCTGCCACTGATGACCTCAGTATTACTAAAGATCAAAGCAGAGAAGCCCAAGGGAATCATAATAGCCCCGGATTGGCCAAGACAACACTGGTACCCACTACTACGGAACATATGTCACACCAGGAGGTGGGCCCTTCCCCAGTGGCCTCTACTTTTGACTCAACACAATTTCGAAACACTGCACCCAAATCTTCAGACACTGCAGCTAACAGCCTGGGAGATCCCATAAATAACTTCAGCTTATCTCTCTCCAAGGAAGTTCAGCGGATACTAACAGAGGCTCGAAGACCATCCACCAGAAAGGTTTACTTAGCAAAGTGGAAAAGATTCAGCAATTGGAATACCAGCAAGGGACATGATGCATCATTGTTGAACATCCCACTCATCTTGGAATATTTGGCAGATATGTTAAAGAACGGCCTCTCATATTCTTCCATAAAGATACATGCATCTGCTATTTCTGCTAGATACAACACTGATCCTCCTGTTTTTTCTCACCCCTTACTAAGACAATTCCTCAGGGGAATCAAGAACATTAAGCCACCAAGAAAGGCCCCAGTGCCAGCCTGGGACCTCAATTTTGTCTTAGAAAAACTGACTCTACCTCCATTTGAGCCAGCAGCTTCAGTTGACTTGCAATTTCTCTCATGGAAGACAGCTTTCCTGTTGGCAATTACCTCAGCAAGAAGGGTTTTGGAGCTACAGGCCCTAATGGCAATACCACCCTTTATTATTTTTCATAGAGACAGAGTTTCATTAAGGACCAACCCTACTTTTATGCCAAAGGTGGTATCTAGGGTTTCTTTAAATCAAGCCATTCATCTGCCTGCTTTCTTCCCCAATCCTGAGAATAAGGGGGAAAGACTGTTGCATACCTTGGACATTCACAGTCAACTTCGATACTACCTGGACAGAACCAAGACCAGCAGGAAGTCTGAACAACTTTTTGTAGCTTACGCCCCTGCAGTCCAAGGAAAAGCAATTTCAAAACAGACTATTTCTAAATGGATTGGACATTGCATCAGATTCTGTTATTCCTTTCATGGAAAGACTGTTCCAGCCAATGTCAGACCACATTCCACCAGAGCTACAGCCACCTCTACAGCATTCTTAAGAGGGGTACCTACCAAGGACATTCTAGAAGCTGCTACATGGAGCTCCGTGCATACATTCTCCAAACACTACAATCTCCCTTTATACTCCAGATCCAGAGCAGGCTTTGCTTCGGCAGTCCTGCAGGGCTTGATTGCCACACCATCTCTTTCCTAGAGCATACCTCCTCCCCCAGCTAAGCTATGGTATTCTACCCACATGTTATGACTGCAGTTGCATTCTTGAAGGACATAGTACAGTTTTGTACCTACCATAAATGTAGATGTCCGATAGACATGCAACTGCAGTCGGATTTTCCCTCCCTCCATACTCCTCTATGCCTAGGGTCCACTCCTATCCCTGTTACTCTTAGCTGGGGATATCTGTTATGGTGTATTTGTTTTATTGCTCATTTATTTGTTTGGAATCCTGTTTTTGTCTTCCAATTTGATTATAGCCTTCCTTGGAGGGCACCTGGCATCTGGGGCAAGAAACACTGAAGAAAATGGTGTCGGCTGATGCTTATGTACTCCAGCCGCTCTGACGTCGGAGAGAAATGCGACATCAGCCGACATCGGACCCAGACTTTGGAATCCGGCCGACCGAGGGCTGCCTGAGGCAGGACAAACCCACATGTTATGACTGCAGTTGCATGTCTATCGGACATCTACATTTATGGTAGGTACAAAACTGTACTTTCCAATCAGACAATCGTGCAGAACACACACCAGATTCAAGGCTTGTTCAATACATTACCAATTCTCTGCACTGCCCTTTGGCTTATCTACTGCGCGTAGGGTCTTTACAAAGTGCTTGGCACCAGTAATTGCATTCTGCAGACAGAGGAATACAAATATACCCTTACTTGGACGACTGTCTAATTGAAGCAGAGAACAAGGACATTCTTCTTCAACATCTGGCGTTTGTGAAAAGACTACTAACATGCCTAGGGTACACAGTCAACGAAAAGAAATGAAAACTAGTGCCCGCGCTCTCTAGATATAACATTCCTGGGTGCAAGCTTGAATACAACTGCCCAGATGGTTTATCTCGCGCCAGACAAACAAAGGCAACTGACTACCTATTTCACAAAGTTTGCAACAAAGGCCCAGTTAGCTGCAAGAAACATTCTGCAGGCTTTGGGCTTCATGGCATCCTGCATCCTACTAATTCCATATGCAAGAACTGCATATGAGGAAACTTCAATGGTACCTAAAATGTGTTTGGACTCAACATTGCCACAGCTTGGAAACAATGATTACTGTCATTCCCTTCCTGCAACAGGAGTTTCGATGGTGGGCAAAGGCTTGTCACCAGAACAAGGGACAGCCATTCACATTACCCCCAGCCAGGCAGACACTAACAACGGGATGCATCAGATGCCGCCACATGGCAGGAAGATGCATTCAGGGCACATGGACCTCAAACCAAATGCATCTACATATCAATCAAAAAGAGATGCTAGCTATTCAAAATGCCCTGACAGCCTTCAAGGACCTACTTCAACAAGGACAACTGCTGATAAAGACAGACAAAACCACAGTCATGTGGTATATAAACAAGCAGGGGGGCACACATTCTTGCCCCCTTTGCAGACTAGCTATGACATTGTGGGACACAGCTTTGACTTACCAAGTACATTTGCAGGCACAATTCCTGCCAGGAAAGGAAAATACTGTGGCAGACGAACGAAGCAGAAACCTCATGGATCCCCACGAGTGGCAGCTGGATCCACAAGTCTTCAGCATGATAGCAAGGAAATGGAGATGTTCATAGTGTTTCACTGTTGCAGTCATCACTGTAGGGTTCTTCCTGCCGGCAGGCAGCTCTCGGTCGGCCAGAATCCCAAAGTCTGGGTCCGGCATCGGCTATTCAGTCATGCTCCCTGACGTCAGAGCGCCAGGAGTACAAAGCTGCCAGCCGACGCCATGTTCTCCAGTCTTTCTTGCCGTGCGGTGGAAGCAGACTCCTGATAATTTTTCGTGCTTCAGTCCGAAGACTGACTTCTTTTTCACAAAGTTAAGTAACCCTGTTTGGGAGACGTTTTTCTTGCTCCAATCCGATGTCAGAAAAAGTTAATAATTGCATTTCTTGTGGGAAGCAAATACCTCATAAGGATTTTCACTCTTACTGTATTCCTTGTTTAGGCCCTGACCACGACGTAGCTAGTTGTCGGTTTTGTGCGAGATTTAACCAACCTACTATTAAGCGGAGGTACGATTTTGCTTTTCACTACTTTGGCAGACGATTTAATTATAAAATGTCATCGGACACACTTCCGACTACCGGAGTTCACAAACGACGCAAGGATAAGGACAGGCCTCCGAGGTCCAAATCAGACTACGTTTTACAAGCAGAGCCAGCTACAGGTTCGGCCGTTGTCAGTGAGGCGCTTTCACAGCCCCTGTTGTCGGCCATTTCAGAACCGATTGCCGAAACAGACTCCCACGAGGAGCCAGCTAGGACTTTGAGTACTCCAGCTGCACGACCTTCGGACAATGCTCCCTCGCATGGGCCCGGAGCCGCTGTGCAGGTACCGGCTTCCGAGGGGGTTTTCAGGCCTACTCAGCTTCTGATAAAGGCAAAGCCAAAGACAAAGGCAAAGATTCTTTCTAAATCTAAGACACCAGCCCAGGCCTCTTCTGATCCGGGACCCAGATCTCAGAAACGGCTACTTAAAATGGCGGAAGACTTACTAACCATGATTAGGGGTTCACATCCCCCTAAAGACAAAAGGCCAAGGCAAGAATTGGATTACGAATCCTCTGATCAGGCATCTATTTCTTCAGTGTCTTCCTCTGAACAGGAATATACTTTCCCTCCTTAAGAGGATTCTGATGCTGAGGAATCCATTCCATCAGCTTCTCCCCCTGAGGATTTTTCTTTTGGGGAAACTTTACATGACATGAGGGAACATTTTCACTGGGAAGGACAGGAGTACTCTGAATCTAAGAGAAGGCTTCGGGATTTCCTTCTTCCCCAACATAGACCCCTGGCTATTCCTCCTATTTTGGATATTGTGGATGATGCCTTTTCTGAGGCTAATTTATCTCCTGACTCCTTTCCTCCAGCCCCTGCTAAGCCTGACAGATATTACAGGGTCCCCGACTCCCACCAGTTCCTTTACAAAAATCCTACTGCGGATCCAAAAACCATTTCTCAGGGTCCTAAGGGTGTTAGGGCCGCCTCTGCTAAAAACCCTACTCCAACAGATAAGGATTCTAGTGCTTTGGAGAGATGGGGCAAAAAAGTGTACACTTCTGCTACTTTATGTATTAGGGCAATTCCATATGCTAAAATATCAGCAATTCCTGCTGTCTGTTATGAAACAAAAGCTAGGTACCATTTCTGCATGTGCAGATAATAAGGAATTACACGATTTGATGCATGCTACTGAACAAGTGGAGAAGCATGGTTTACATTGTGGTTTTGATGCCTTGGAGGCTTCATGCAGGGCGGCTGCCACCGGCACCGTCATTAGAAGGCATGCTTGGTTAAAGGAACAAAACTTGCCTGATCAAGTGAAAGCTAAGTTACTGGATGCTCCTGTTCAGCTTAATGTTTTGTTTGGGTCTAAGGCTGAAGGAAGTGATAAAGAAAATGGAGGATAAGGCAAAGTCCATGCAAACGGTTCAGAATTTCTTACAAGTTCAGCCCCCAAGATTTAGCAGAAATTGGCCAACAAAAAATTGGTCCTTTCCCAGCTCAGACAGGCCTCAAAGGGGTAGATATAGGAGTTCCAGAGGGAGGACCCAAGCACAGACCTCTTACAGACCTAGACAGTGGAGTGCTTCCACCCCCAGGGGTGGAGAGGACAGACCTCAATCTTATAGAAAACAGGCTCAATGACTCCCCCTGCATGGCTCCAGGAGCTTCTCTCCTGGAAGCCCCTCTAGGAGGAAAACTCTCTTTTTCAACAAAATTGGACTTACATAACCCAAGACAAATGGGTTCTGGGTGTAGTTTCAAGAGGTTACAAATTCCACTTTCATACCTTGCCAAGACCAAACGGATGGCCAGACCTACCAATACACCAATGGGCAGAGGCATTAAACCAGGTGGGATCCCTCATGGCTATGAGGGCCATAGAACTGGTTCCACAATCAGAGACTGGGCAAGGCTTTTACTCAAGGCTCTTTCTAATTCCCAGAAAACAAAATTCATGGAGACCCATCCTGGATCTGTCAGTCTTAAATACTTTCCTGGAGATACCAAAGTCCAAGATGCTTACTCTGCAGCAGCTCCTGCCAATGTTGAGCAAAAATGCATGGATGGTGACATTGGATTTAAAGGAGGCTTACCTACACATCCCATCAGACAGGAGTGCAGAAAATACCTCCGGTTCAAGGCCGGCTCGAAACATTACCAATTCTCTGCGCTGCCCTTTGGCTTGTCTATTGCGCCCAGGGTCTTCAAGTGCCTGGCACCAGTAGTAGCTTATTGCAGACTCAAGAGAATTCAGATTTGCCCTTATCTGGACGACTGTCTTATTCAAGCAGACAGCAAGGATGTCTTACTCCAGCACCTGGAATTTGTTCAAAACCTACTCAAGTACCTGGGATTCACTGTGAACATAGTCAAATTTGACACCCACACAACAGATAACTTTTCTGAGTGCTCTTCTAAACACAACAACTACATATGAGAAAAATACAATGGTACCTAAAAAGTGTATGGTCCCAGCATTGCCACAGTCTAGACACACAGATTGCTGTCTTGCCTTGCCTACAAAAGGAATTCCATTGGTGGACCATGGCATGTCTTCACAACAAAGGGAAAGCCTTCCGTCTGCCTCCAGCCAGCCATGTGTTAACCACGGATGCCACGGATTACGCATGGGGAGACCACTTGCAGGGGAAATGCCTGCAGGGTTTTTGGACAGAGGATCAGAAGCACCTACATATCAATTTAAGAGATGTTAGCTGTACAGAATGCCCTCTTGGCTTTCAGGGATCTTCTACAACCAGGACAACTACTGATATGGACAGACAACGCCACAGTTATGTGGTACATAAACAAGCAAGGGGGTTCACACTCCTACCCCCTTTGCAGACTAGCCATGACTCTATGGAACACAGCTCTAGCTTGCAAAGTGGATCTACAAGCTCAGTTCCTGCCAGGGAAACAAAATATTCTGGCAGACAGCCTGAGCAGGAACCTGTCAGACCCACACGAGTGGATGCTAGACACCCAAATATTCAAGATGATTACAGATGCCTGGGGCTGCCCGGACATAGATCTATTTGCATCCCCCCTCAACCACCAGTTACAGATTTTTGCACAATGACATTTCACAAACTAGCATGGAAAGTGGATGCACTTTCATTCAGTTGGAGAAACCTCTCGGGGTATGCCTTTCCTCCACTACCTCTTCTTCCACGGGTGTTATTAAAGATCAAGCAGGACAAACCCAAAATGATTTTACTGGCCCCAAATTGGCCTCGTCAATTTTGGTACTCAACACTGAATCTATCCCAGGAGCCTCCTTGGATTTTACCTCAGATTCCAAATCTTTTGTCCCAACACCAGGGCCAGGTTCTGCACACTCTCATATCAAAACTCTCAGCCTGGCGAATTCAGGGTCTATGATTAATCCTACCCTTCCCAAACATGTCATGGATGTCATCTTAGAAGCCAGACGGCCTAGCACTAGAAAACCTTATGCAGGTAAATGGAAGAGATTTTATACCTGGATGCATGCTCAGGATTCGGATCCTCTTATTCCTAATATCCCACTGATTTTACTTTACCTGACAGACATGCTACATAAGGGTTTATCCTTCTCCTCCATAAAAATACATGCCTCAGCTATCTTTGCACATTACAATACAGATCCTCCAATCTTTTCGCATCCACTTCTGAAACAATATCTCAGAGAAGCAAAGAATTTAAGGCCCCCTAGGACACCCCCTATACTTGCCTGGGACCTCAACTATGTTCTGGAAAAACTCACTCTGCCTCCTTTTGAGCCTGCTGCCACATCTGATAAATATTTATCATGGAAAACAGCTATCCTACTGGCTTTGACTTCAGCCAGGAGAGTCTCGGAGTTACAAGCACTCATGGCTGTGGAACCTTATATTATTTTTCACTAAGATAGGGTGTCTTTAAGGACTAATCCTACTTTCATGCCTAAAGTGGTTTCCAAAGTGGCTTTAAAATAAAACATTCACCTGCCAACTTTTTTCACTAATCCACAAAATAAGGGGGAAAGGATCTTGCATTCCTTGGATGTACATAGGCAACTTCGTTTTTACCTGGACAGAACCAAGGATATCAGGAAAACACAGCAACTGTTTGTTTCTTATGCAATAAATTCCCAAGGCAAAGCTATTTCAAAACAGACCATTTCTAAATGGATTGCTCATGGAATCAGATTTTGTTACTCTCATCATGGAAAGCAAATACCAGGAAAAATTAGGACTCACTCTACCAGAGCTGCTGCTACTTCAGCTGCCTTTCTCAGGGGAGTACCTACCAAAGATATTTTGGAAGCTGCAACTTGGAGTTCAGTGCATACTTTCTCCAAGCACTATAATCTCCCTCTTTACTCTAAGTCTAGGGCAGGCTTTGCTTCTGCAGTCTTGCAGGGCCTTCTAGCCGCCCCTTCTCTATAACCAACACCCTTTATCTCAGCTATGGGATTCAACCCTACAGTGATGACTGCAACAGTGAAACAAGATGAACATAGTACAGTTGTGTACACTTACCATAAATGTAGATGTTAGAGTGTCTTCACTGTTGCAGTCTGGGTTACCCACCCTCCTGTCCCCTCTTATACTTTCATTAGTTAGTGCGGTTTCCTACTTCACCCTTCTTCTGAGGTGTATTTGCTACAGGGTATGGGCTTTGTTGTATGTTTCATTTTTGTTTTACTATTAGCCTTCACTTTTGGGCACCTGACATCTGGGGCATGAAAAACTGGAGAACATGGTGTCGGCTGGCAGCTTTGTACTCCTGGCGCTCTGACATCAGGGAGCATGACTGAGCAGCCGACGCCAGACCCAGACTTTGGGATTCTGGCCGACTGAGGGCTGCCTGCCGGCAGGAAGAACCCTACAGTGATGACTGCAACAGTGAAGACACTTGAACATCTACATTTATGGTAAGTGTACACAACTGTACTATGCCTGGACATAGATCTGTTTGCCTCCCCTCTCAATTACCAACTAAAAAGATTCTGCACAAGGACTTATCACATACAAGCATGGAAAGTGGACGCCCTATCTTTCAGCTGGAAAAACCTATCAGTATATGCCTTCCCTCCACTGCCTCTCCTCCCCAAGGTACTCCTAAAGGTCAGATAGGAGAAACCGAAGATACTGATTGCCCCAGACTGGTCCCTCCAGTACTGGTATCCAATCCTAAGGAACTTGTCTCGTTACCCAGCTTGGACCTTACCTCAATTACCTAGTCTACTGTCCCAGCAAAACAATCCGATCCTGCACAGCCAACTCAGGACATTAAACCTGGCAGCATGGCAGATGATGTAGTCATACAAAAAACATCTCTCAGCAAAGCTGTGATGGATGTCATTCTGGAAGCCAGAAGGCCTAGTACAAGAAAGTCTTATGCTGAAAAATGGAAGAGATTATGTGATTGGAACCAGGCGCAAGGAATGGATACAACTGTACCAAATATTCCTCTGATTTTGCAATACTTAACTGAGATGCTGGACAAAGGCCTACTCTTTTCATCAATTAAAATGCATGCCTCTGCCATTTTGGCTCATTACAATACAGAGCCACCAATTTTTTCTCACCCTTTATTAAAGCAGTACCTCAGAGGAGCCAACAATTTAAGGCCGCCAAGGAGATCACCAATACCTGCATGGGACCTCAACTATGTCTTGGAAAAGCTCACCCTGCCTCCATTTGAGCCAGTGGCTACTGTTGATATAAAGTTTTTATCTTGGAAAACAGCTCTGCTCCTAGCAATTACATCAGCAAGACTAGTTTCAGAGCTAAAGGCGCTCATGGCTGTGGAGCCTTTTATCATTTTTTATCCAGACGGGTTTGTTCTCAGAGAGACCCTAACATTTATGCCTAAAAGTGGTGTCCAGTGTGGCTCTTAACCAAACTATTCATCTGCCAACTTTTTATCCTAATCCACAGAACAAGGGGGAGAGAATTCTCCACTCTTTGGACGTACACAGACAGCTTAGATTCTTCTTGGACAGGACCAAAGCTTTCAGGAAGACAGAGCAATTACTAGTGGCATATGCTGCAGGATCACAAGGAAAGGCTATTTCAAAGCAGACTATCTCAAAGTGGATAGGCCTCTGTATTCGTTTATACTATTCACACCATGGCAAGCCGTTGCCTAAGGCCATTAGGCCACATTCCACCAGAGCTGCAGCCACTTCAGCAGCTTTTCTCAGGGGAGTTCCAACCAGAGACATTTTAGAGGCGGCTACTTGGGAGTTCGGTGCACACCTTTGCAAAGCATTACCATCTGCCATTCTACTCTAAATCCAGAGCAGGCTTTGTCACTGCAGTTCTGCAGGGACTCCTAGCCACTCCTAATGCTGTTTAGCCCCAGCCTCCTGCCAGAGTAGGGAGCAGGCTGTCACTATTTCATAAATTCTGGGCTCTCATTACTACAGACCAGTGGATGTTAAACTTTATTCCAAACGGTTACAAGCTAAAATTCAAGCAATCCTTGGGTCACTCAAGCTTCCCAAACATCCCACCAAAACAAAAAATGACTCCTTGGCCCAGATAGTGCACCCAGTGCTTTGTGGAACCAGTACCAGACCACTTACAAGGAAGAGGATTTTGCTCCATACTCTTCCTGGTACCCAGAAAAGAAGGTACATGGCAACCAGTACTAGACCTGTCAAGATTAAATCAATTCCTGCAGGTTCCAAAATTCAAGATGTTTACCCTTCAAAAACTTCTACCTGTGATCTTTCCCAGTGCTCTTATGTTTACCCTGGAAATAAAGGATTCCTTCCTTCATGTCCCCTTAGAAGGATCACACAGAAACTTCTTGCACTTGAGAGGTACCAGCATGGTCATTTGGGCTCTGCCATTTGGCTTGTCTGCTGCTCCCAAGGTCTTCACAAAATACTTAGCCCCCCTAATAGCCTCCTGCAGGACAAAGGGAATTCAAATCTACTTCTGTTTGGACAATTGCCTCATCCAGACAACAAACCCAGAAAAACTCAAATGTGAGCTGCTTTTCAACAGAAACCTTTTTAACCTCCACGGGGTTCACCATCAATGCACAGAAATCAAACGAACCTCACACCCAGGATTGTGTTCTTGGGGGCCCTGCTGGATTCAGGGCTCCAGAAGGCCACCTTACCTCAGGACAGGGTTGGGTTCCTGACCCTATACTTCAAGCAAATAATGGTCAGGAATTGCCTCCCAGCCAGGGGGTATCTCAGTGCCCTATGTTACATGGCCTCTTGCACACTCATGATTCCCCTGGCCAGACTACATATGAAGAAACTTCAATGGTACCTCAAGAATGTGTGGTCCCAGCTTTCACAGCAAAGATTACTGATCCCTTGTCTCTGGATTTAATTCACCTGATGGGCCCAGGCATGCTCCCTCAATTTAGGTCTTCCTTTCAGATTAATTCCCCAGGAGCAAACTTGGATGCATCAGAAATAGCCTGGGTAGCCCACTTTATCTGCCTCCAGACTCGAGGAAAATGGGATTCCAAATTCAGAGACAAGCACACAAATCTAAAAAAAAAAAACTTATGGAAATCCAAAGTGGCCTGGTAGCCTTCCAAAAGGAGTGGAAGCAGAGAGTATTGGCAGTGCAAACAGACAACACCACAGTTATTTAGATAATTATGATAAATGGAGGGGATCCACTGTTAATCTGCTTTGCCACCTAGCAGTGGATGCTTGGGGAAACGGCTCACTCCAGGTGTACACAACCTGGTACCAGATCACCTTGGCAGAAGCCAGTCAGACCCCAATGAGTGGCAACTGCATCGTTAAGTATTTCTCAGCATAGACAAAAAATCAGGTGTACCGATGACGGACCTTTTTGCCACCAAAGAAAATCCTCACCTGAAAAAGGTTTGCTCCAAGGTCAAAATGAAGTCATTTTGGAGGACAGATGTTTTCTCTCACTTGGACATGCCTTTTCCTCTATGCTTTCCCTCCATTGCCACTTCTCCCCAGAGTATTACTAAATCAAATAGGGGCCAAGGGTAATACTGATAACCCCAGACTAGCCCAGGCAGCCCTTGTACCCCATGCTAATCACCCTGACCAGCACAGAACCATGACAGCTACCACAATGAATGGACCTGTTAACACAGGACAAGTGCAAGATTGTGCACCCCAGCCTGCGGACACTCGCATTGTCAGTATGAATGATGCCTTGATTTCATGGAAGAAATCTCTCCTTGACAAATGGGTCGTGGATAGTCTAAAGGAGGCCAGGAGACCTAGCACAAGGAAATTGTACTCTGCCAGCTGGAAAGTATTCACCCTTTGGTGCAGACAAAAAACACAAAACCTTTGTCTAGCCAAGATTTCTTTCATCCTGTCTTATTTAGTGAGCCTTTTTGACAAAGGACTCTTACTCCTTCATAAAAAACATGCTTCAGCTATCTATCTGCCTTCTCAGCCTCCTCTCTTTTCACATCCTGTCATGACACCCTGGGACCTCGGGGTTTGTGTTTGAGAAACTGACCCTTCCACGCTTTGAACTAACTGCTTCACTGAGTTAAACTTTTTGATCTGGAAGGCTGCCCTCTTATTAGCTATCACTGCAGCTAGAAGAGTTTGAGCTTCTGGCCCTAATGTGTGTGGAACCCTTCATAGTCTTCTACCCAGACAGTCTCACTCAGAACTAACCCTTTATTTATGGCCAAGGTGGTAACAGAGATCTCGTTGAATCAATCCATACATTTACCTACCCTCTTTCTCAACCCCTAGAACAATGGGGAAAGGATCCTTCATTCATTGGATGCACATGGGCAACTGCATTACTGCCTAGACAAAACCTTGAGTAACAGGAAATCAGGCCAACTGCTTGCTTTGCCAGTAGCTGTGAAGGGAAGCCTGTATCCTGGAAACCATCTCCAAATGGATCTCCCACTACATCTACTACTTCTGTTGCAGACATTATGTTAAGAAACTCCCTGATGCCACCTCTACTGCATTTCTTAAAGGGGTGCCCACTAGGGACATTTTGGAGGCAGCAACTTGGCCTTCAGGGCACACCTTTACCAAATGTTCCCATATTTCTGCCTTTTTCAGGTCTAAGGCAGGATTTGCCACTGGCATCTTGCAGGGCATCTTCCCTTCCTTTCAGCTTTGGGAGTCATCCCGCAAGTTAGGACTGCAGCAGTGAAATGGGAAGAACATAGTACAGGTGTGTACACTTACAATAAATGTAGCTGTTAGTTTATTTACTGTTGCAGTATTCTTTCCCTCCTTCCTTCCCACCCCCAGCCTTCCTCATCAGTCAGGGTAGCCCTTCTACTCCCCCCCCCCCCATAACAGGGTCCCAGAACCTAGACCTCAGGGACAGTCTGGGGGGCTCCTACCTCTAGCTGCAAGAAAAGTACTGAGATTATGGAGCTGACCAGCTACCATTGTACCAAAGCATAGTGACGTCAGATAGGACATCTGCTGGCTCCAGGAGGGAAACTGTTCTGTGGTACTCAGGCCATCCAAGGGCTTCAACGGGGGAAAATCCCCCAAGTTAGATCTGCAATAGTGAATACGCTCAAACATCTACATTTATATACACAACTGTACTTTTTGAGTTTTGCACCCAGTACTTTGCTTGGTCATAGTTTTTGCAGATTTCATCACTGTTTTGCTGTCCTGTGACTGTGGCAATTTGAAGTAGCTGAAACTCATTTAATTGCTGCAGAAGTGAGCTGTTTAATCTTTCTTTGTTAAATGCTGGTTAAGCAGCTAAGCAACATTGGGTGCGCTATGGAATGATCACAGCTATGAATTTTGGATTAAATTGGTTGCATGTTTTTGTAAGCAAGTAAAGATCCTTATTGGTTGTGTTGGGTTTTTAACTGGCTGTACTGGATTGTTTGCTCTATAGAAACAAAAGGTTCCTCACAACCAACTCCAGGATGTCACTAGCCCAAACTTACTTTCTCCCCAACCTTTTTTACATCTCTCAAATTTTAACAAACTTACAGTCTTCACTACTTTCCAAACTTGAAACCACCTACAAAACAGTTGCTAGATTTGCAGCCAATCTGCCCTCATGATCACACCACTGTCACACTCTCCAGACACTCATCTGGCTACAGTTTCCTAATCAACTCTTATTTATCCAACTTCTCATTATCCATACTATTTTGAATAAGCCCTCCTTTTACCCTAGCATTTCTTCATTTGTCTGCCTATATTAGCCCCCTCGATCCCTCAGAAGTTCTGACCAATGTCTCTCACAAATTCACATACCTAAAAAATCTATTGGACGGAATCTCTACAGCTACTTGCCTGCTCTTGCATGGAACAAGCTCCCCACGAACCTTAGAAATATTTCCTACATCCACGAATTCAAGAAAACTCTCAAAATGTACTTTAATAGCACATGGATTTGCCTCTGTAATCATCCCACATGAACCTACCCTTTTTTTTTCACTATCTTCTCTATTCCTCCCTTCCCTACTACCATAACTCGCTTAACCTGCTCTGTGTTGTACAGTTACCCTACTGTTATATAAGTTCATTCAGATGTTTTATTGTATATTTCTTTGCTATGCTTTTTCTTCAGTGTTATAATGCCTCTTATTGTATTGTACTGTGGAGCTTTATCTACATTTGCTTAACTGGTTTATTGTAAAATTTTCACTGTATTCATCTTAAATTTTTAAATTCTCTTGCTTACTCGTACTGTGGAATTGTCGACTCACAGTAAGACGTTGTCCTGTTCGATTCTCAGCTAAAGCGTCATCTGTGTGGAGACATGCGTGAATGGGCATATCTTCGTTGAAGGTTGTGTGTCAGGGCTGGCAACTCGGTACGTAAACATCTACTGCCAATCATTAGCGGACTGGAGTTCCGCTGTGGCGACCCCTAACCGGGAAAAGCTGAAAGATACAACAACTTGTACTGTGGAACTTTTCTCCCCTGGGCCTCCACTGAAAAAGGGCTTTTACTCAGATGGACTATCCCGGTTAACAAATGTCAAGTAAATAAATAAAACAGTAGGTTCTGCAATGCAGTTGGAGACAACTACAGCTTAACTGACATTCCTTACTAAGGTGTTAGATGTAATTACAAAGTGCTTTTGATGCATAGTGTGCATCATATGCTGCCCTGTCAAAAAAAAAAGAATGTGAGGTGGACAGATGCACAAGAGCCTCAATGAAATGCAATCAAGTGCAACTGTAGGACTAATACTTAATATGAAAAGTGACCATCTGACCCACGGACAACACATTCAAGGCATTCAAATAAAATTTACCCTTCTGTGTTCTAAGCTACAAACATTAAGCTGTACATCATGTAAAGAGGAACGCACATATAGTCAGTAGTTTGGGTCAAATGTAGTCAACCTCAAAGCATACCTTGACTATCTACATAAAATCACCATGATATAACAAGTCTAATGGCAATTTCTGATAGGCTGTTTAACTTCTTCTTGTGTGTGTGTATGTGCCTGCTTCTGTGTGGGGGGTAAGGAGGGACTAACTTTCCAAAATGTTGTCAGAGCTGCTTAACTCATTACATCTGAGTTACGCCACCAGGTGCATCTGCGGTTAACTCCTAATGACTCCTCTGGGCATCAACTATTGCTTGTTCATATTTGCTTCAATAGTTCCAAAACCATGCTATGTACAAGGCTTTTAAAGATTTCATCTTAAACCTTATGCAATGGCAAACTGAAATGCATTAATATTTGACCTCTGTCTAGTGCAGATAGAGATATTAACTGTTGTTTTTATGATATTAAATTAATATAGACATAATTTTCACATTTTTCTAAATATCTCAACTACCAAGTAACACAGAACTCCATAGCCTCATATGAAAGCTCTCGGCTAGATGAATAAAATGCTGCTGACAGTGTGTGTAACTTGAGTGGTTACTGAGATATTGTAAGTTGTTTACAAAATGTTACAAACATAACAGTTACTGTGTTTACCATGACTTATAAAATTCAGTTTAAGATCTAAAACCTAAAGAATACTACTACTATAAAAATAGTTTGTGCTGAAGAGTTTGCCATTTATACTTTTCTTAACCCCTATGGTTCCAGAGATATGAAGATTTGTTTGAAATGTGAGGACATAATTTGATTCTGTCAAAAGGCTTAGGCCACCCATTGGAAGTTTATAGTGCAAACTTCCTGCGCTCCATCGGAGTGAATGAGTTAAGACTCTATGTTCATCATAATGAAGTATGTGTTAGTTCACTAAAGAAAAACAGTCAAAAGCCATAGAGAAATGACCACTTCACATTTTCACCAACATACATTGTTTGTCTAACTACACATTTCTCATGCTTGTTTTATATGAAACTAGCAGGTATATAAAACTAGCAGGTTTTGTATTAATGGCTGTCTGTTTTTGGAATAACATCCAGCTTGTAAAATACATCGGAGGTAAAGCACAGCAGTGGTAACTTAAACACGGCTAAATGGTAGCAGCATGGCAGCAGCAAAACAGTGATCGGTATCAGGCAGCATTCACTGCAGTTTCTAAATTGAATGTAAGGTACAGAGTTTTATTCTGAAAGACAAGCGAATTTAATTGTAAATAGAACTGTAATGCAGATCTTGAAGTACAGTAAGGAAAAGGGAAATGTCTTGCAAGTTAACTTACAAAGGCCTGCATCATTTAACTGTGTAACTCGAGCCTCACTGCCTCAGGAGAATTCACAACTCACTTGCACAGAGGGTGACTTCAGCAGGTGTCAAACAAGCAATGTGTGTGTGATATCACAGGCAGATCTGGATGGTGTGTCGGTCATGCATCATTTGCATACTACATCACAGCCACTAGGCATGTCAATCAGGCCACGCCCATTTCTGCAAGAGCAATTGTAGTGATGATTATCCCTGATGTATGCCCTAATAAAACAGATGTTTACAAATTTTCAGAATTATAGCTGCTGTCACGGCATGAGTTCTTGAGTCGCAAACAATTGGCAAAGCCACTTTTATTTTTATTTATTTTATTTATTTTACATTTGTTGACCGGGCTAGTCCAGCTGGATCAATGTCCATTTTCAGTGGAGGCCCGGGGAGAAAAGCTCCATTGGTTAAAACAAGATTAGAGAATACAAATACAGATAAAACAAAAGCATTAAGCATAAAAGATAAGCAGATTTTAGTATAGGTAATACACATCTAAGAGTAAAAAAATATCCAAAACAAGAAAATATTCAAGTAAATGGTTAACGACTTTCAATGTGATATTTGATAGTATCTAGTCATACAGTGTATCAATACATTGTTTGAAAAAATGGTAGACAATATGCATGCAGATGTGGCTTAACCGGTATCTGTAGGACAGTTGCGGTTGTATCTGTCTGCAAGATGGGATTTTTGTTTCCTTGTGGTTTGGGATTGTGACCTTTTTATCTGTTAATTACCCTGGTTCCCAAGAAGGGTGGTGTTAAGAGAATTGCAGTAATCTTAGTACTGGAACTTCAGTTGGAGAAGGCCCTAATGTAAGACATCAGGACATTACCTGTATACAGCTGGTGTCTGCCTGCACTGTTTTGGTCTCTATTGCCGCAATTCATTTGTGTCTGTCCCGGTGTTCAATGTGTTATAGAGCTCAGCCAGGTACGTAATAGGAACATTTTGTTTGTGTTTTTTGTGATACTTTATTCTGTGTATTAAGAATGGACGGTCAGTAAGGTATCTAGGGTTTACCATTAAAATGTTGCTGTGCAATTGCACGGCTATGAAGTATTTGAACAACAGATGTTCGAATACTTCATATGTGTGCAGGTTACCTGAGCGAACATATTTGTGAATGGGACTGTGCATTCGCAAATATAATGTTCGCTCATGTAAAGGGATCGTAGTACAGTGCGGTTAGGGAAATACATACCTTTCCTCACTGTAGTGCAATCTCGTAGTTGGAATATTAAGTTGGGGGGGGGTGCAGGGGGGGGCTTGCCCCCCTGCATAAATGAGATGTTAGGTGTAGGGATTAGGGAGTTACGGTAAGGGTGGCATTGTTGTTAATGCCGTAAAATGTCATTGTTGACTTTTTCGGCATTAACGGCTGTATGTTAAGTTGTCTATCTCGCCTTCATTCTTGCTGGATGGGTTCGGAGCCGACCTCGGCTCCGACTCGGCCACTCTAAAGCTCGAGAGTTGGTTCCACCGGCTCGAGGCTCCCCTTATATCCCACAATGCTAGGCGTGAATTACCCCAGATCTCGTTTGCCGCTACAGCGATCGAGGTGTTTGGTTTCTACCGGCTTCTTGGTGAGTAACTTTAGATTAAAGTTAGTATACTTAAACCCCTTTAAATTTAATTTTAACACTTGTTTCCCTTAGTTTAGTGGAATTCCCCCCCCCCTTCTCTCTAAATTCCCATTTTTTCTACAAGAACTTATAAGTTCTTTCCTCGGGCCTTTAGGCCTTCTTTCTTCCATCCCCTAGTGGTGTGTGTGTGTTTTTTCTCATAATTTAAAACTTGGTAGTTTGTTTTATTTTTTGAGTTTAAAATAGGATAGGGTGTAATCAGTGTGTTTGACTGGGTGTGTGTGATTACACTTTTTCTGAAATGTCTAAAGACTCAAAGGTCTCAGGCTTCAAGAAGTGTGACTCGTGCTGTCAGAAAATGTCTCTGACAGACGGTCACACTTCTTGTGTCTACTGCCTGGGGCCTTTGCACCTGCAGGACTCCTGTGCTGTATGCCACGGCTTCAGCCCCAGGGTCCTGCAGGAAAGAAAAAACAAACTGATTCTGAGAGGTTTACTCAAGCCTGAGGGGGTTCCCTGACTGTCTCTTCGGGAAAGCCCTCCAAGGCTTCTAGGTCCTCGGCTCCAGCTACTGAGCTGAGACCTAAGGCTACGAAACCTCCGTCTACATCGGCCCCGGCTGGAGCCGATGAGTCTCAGTCTACAGTTTCTGTGGTTTCCTCGGCTCCGGCTGGAGCCGAGGTATTAGAAATTCCTGTGTCTGTTCCGACCAGACCTTCGGAACCGACATCTAGAAAGAGGTCTAGGTCACCATCCCTTGGCTCCGTTCATTCGGCTCCAGCATCTCCTCTGCTGTCTGAACGGAGCCATAGATCTCACTCCTCTAGGTCATCGAGGCTGTCGGACCATGACCTTCAGAGGGTAGTGAGTCGACTTCTTAAGTCCGAGGCACTGGCCCAAATGCTTCAGAGCCCGACTCATCAGTCGATGCCTGCCCTGTCCTCATTATGTTCCTCCTCCGACTCCGTTGAGTTCGGCCGGCGTTGAACAGAGACTGTGGTAGCGTCGGAGCCGATACAATTGTCTTCGGCTCCATCGGCTCCGATTTCTTCCTTAGAGAATCTCGGCGCGGACTTCCATCGTCGGCTCCGAGGGGTGAGTGGCATCGGACCCTTGTCCGACCCGCTCTCCCTCTCGGGCTTGGCGCTGGTGAGTTCGGCTCCGACATCGGCCTCGAGCCATCACTGTCGGTGCCGAGGGAGGTTTTAGCTCGGGCGGGGACCTCTGGCTCTGCCTGACAGGGGTGCGTTCGAGGTCATGCGGAGTGTGTTAGAACCTGGTTCTACTCCACAGTCGGCTCCGTCCGCCCCTCCCTCTTCGGTGCCTCAGGTCAAGTCGACTCACTCCCTCATCCCGGACCGCAGAGAGCCAGCTCCTCAGGAATCCCCTGTGGGATCTCATCCTCTTCGAGGCCTCTCCTGTTTTGGCAGAAGAGCCCCTCGGAAGAGAAAGTGTAAGAGGAAACACATAGACTCACCTGAGTCCGTCACCTCTGACACAGATTTAGAGGATTCCGAGGGTTCCCCCCGTTCCCCTTCTGAAGATGTCTCATTTGCAGACATTCTAGAAATCCTTAAGCAGAGGGGAAATTGGCCAGTCCTCAGCCCTTCGGAGGATGAATCTGTGTACCTTGAGGCGTTTGGCTCTCGTCCTTCTACCTCCTGGGTGTCTCCCCCCTTTGACCCCCTCATGCAGGTGGTAGCAAAAAAGGCATGGACGGCTCCTGATTCAGTGGACCCCACTCTCAGGAGACCCTCAAAATTCATTACAGCACCAGCAGATAAACAGTTTCTGACAAAAGGAGTTTCTGTGGATGCTATGGTGGTTGCTGCTGCCACTAAGAAGGAACTAGCTGATCCTTCAGTGCCTGTCCATCCACCTAACAAGGAATCTAGGTCCATGGACAGGTACAGGAAGCGGATGTTCTCGTCAGCGACATTTGCAATGCGTTTGCTGAACTACCTATGCCATTTTACTCGTCTTCAAAGGGACTTGATCAAAGAAGCGAGTGACATGTTGAAGGATCCTACGGCTGCGGGTTTTCAAGACAAGATGAACACTCAGCTGGCTACCCTGAACTCCATAGCCAACTCCTCCATGCGCCTCCTCTCTTATGCGGCTGATGGAGCGAGCAGGGCCGCAGGGACAGGTGTGGCCTTACGTAGGCACGCCTGGATGCGGCTATGCAACTTTGCGGACCCCTTTAAAACGTCATTCACTAATTCCCCATTTGATGGATCATCTCTTTTTGGTCCTCAAGTGAAAGAAACCTTGACTAGGTGCGAGACAGATGGCAAGACTCTTTCTGCCGTCGGAGTCCGTTTTTCTACCCCTTCTAGGCCTTACCCCAAAGGTCAGAAAAGTGGGAAAATGTGGTTCCGCAAACAGTCTCAAGGGTCTTCGCCTGACGCACAGAGTCGGTTCCCCGCCAGAGGCAGAGGGGGGAACAACAATGGTAGACGTCGCCCTAGAGGCAGGGGGGGTCCGCAGAACCAGGACAATCGAGAAGCCTTCTCTGATAAGCCCTTTCAGCATCCCTGAGGTGTTGCCCGACTGCCCACCTTCGGAGGCAGTCGGGGGAAGATTGTCACTGTACCCAGAAGCCTGGCTATCCCTGACTCGAGACAAATGGGTACAGTCCATCATTTCTGAAGGCTATTCCATTCCCTTCGTTCGCATTCCAAACCAATCAAAAAAATCCCTTCCAGATGTTCCACCGCTCAAAGGGATCTTGCAGCTTTGGAAATTTCAAAGCTGCTTGCAAAAAGAGCAATTCAGCCAGTTCCAGCAGACCAGCAAGGATCCGGAATCTACTCCAGGTTCTTTTTAGTTCCAAAGAAAACAGGGGACTGGAGACCAATTTTGGATCTCAGTGTCTTGAACAAGTCAGTCAAGAAAACAAGATTTCGGATGGTCATGCTGCAGTCCATCCTTCCCCTATTGGGAAAGGAAACTGGATGTGCTCTATAGACCTTCAGGATGCGTACTATCACATAGAAATGAACAGACGCTCCAGAAGATTCCGCCGCTTCAGGCTGGGAACCAGTCATTTTCAATTCAGGGCCCTGCCCTTTGGTCTCACCACTGCCCCGGTGTTTACCAAATGCATGGCAGTGGTAGCTTCTCACCTGAGACGTCAAGGATTCCAGGTGTTTCCATATTTGGACGACTGGCTCCTCACAGCTCCCACCAAGCATCTTCTTCTATTAGCCAGGGACTACACCTTTCGCATTTGTCAAAATTTAGGCATTTCAATAAATTGCGAAAAGTCTGTTTTGTCGCCTTGTCGTACTATTACCTTCATAGGCGCAAATCTAGACACAGTCAACATGTCTGCGAGACTAACAGATCAGAGAATAACAGACATACACAAACTGGTCTCGCTCCTCTTCAGCAGCAACAGAATCAAAGCCAGGTTAGTTCTGAAAGTGTTGGGGATTATGGCGGCTGCCATACCTCTGCTTCCATTAGCTAGATTCCACATGAGAATCCTTCAATGGATGCTCTTCACGCAATGGTCATACCAGCAACTTCCGATGTCCCACACCATCATGATTACGCAAACATGCAGAAATCATCTTCTGTGGTGGATGTCTTCCCCTCAGCTCTTATTGGGAAGACCCTTTGTCCCTTCCCCTCCAGTTGCTACTCTGACAACGGACGCCTCCCTGATCGGGTGGGGGCATTATCAGGGCAGAACTGTCCAGGGCACATGGCAACCAGACGAATGCCACTTGCACATAAATGTTCTAGAGATGAGAGCAGTGCTTTTAGCGTTGCAAGCCCTTCAAGACTCTCTTCCCTTGGGAACGATAGCAATCCAGACGGACAATATGTCTGTAGTGTGGTATATCAACAAACAAGGCGGAACCAGGTCCTACCCCCTGTGTCGAGAAGCACTCAGACTGTGGCAATGGGCGATTTCTTCTCAGCGGTTTCTGATAGCAACGCACATCCCCGGGAAGTCCAATCAAATCGCGGGCAAGTTGAGCAGAGCTATCCTCATGCCTCACGAGTGGTCTCTGAAAGACTCTGTTGTGAGAGAAATTTTTCTCAAGTGGGGTCAGCCTTGCTGCGACCTTTTTGCTACTCCCCAAAACAGCAAGTGCAGAGATTATTTCACTCTATTCCCTTTACCAGGCCAACCCAGCAGAGATGCTCTAGTCCAAGTTTGGCCCCGGGGACTTCTGTATGCATTTCCTCCCTTCCCACTAATCTCTCAAGTGATACAGAAAGCTATCGCTCAGAAGGCTTCGTTGATCCTCATTGCTCCTTACTGGCCTCGACAGGTTTGGTTCCCCTTTCTACATCATTTTCTGTTGGAGCGACCTTGGCATCTGGACCTAGTTCCAGATCTTTTGATCCATCAGTCGGGTCAGTTTCATCGCTCCCTTCCCTCTCTGAACCTCACTGCTTGGTTCCTCCAATTCCAACCTTAGCCAGGCTTCCTCAAATATCTCACTCTGTCAGAGATATTTTGATAGCTTCCCATAAATCTTCCACTCGAAAGATTTATTTGAGTACGTGGAAACGTTTCGCCTATTGGGCTCAAGGAAGGGACATAGATCCTTTCACTGCTTCCATCCAAATGGTCCTTGATTTTCTAGCTGAACTCTTCCATGCAGGTTCATCTCCTTCTACTCTTAAGGTTCAATTGGCAGCTATTTCTAACTTTCATGTGGGCATTTCAGAGTCTGCCATAATGTCCCACAAGCTTTGCAAAGCCTTTTTGAAGGGAGTTTTTCTACTCAGACCTCCTATAAGAAATCCTCCTCCTCCTTGGGACCTAAATTTAGTTCTTAGTTCTTTGATTCTTTCTCCTTTCGAACCTGCAGCCTCCTGTTCGTTAAAATTGCTATCATGGAAGACACTCTTTCTGGTAGCTATTACTTCAGCTAGAAGAGTTTCCGAACTTCATGCACTCAGCTGTCGACCTCCTTATCTGTTGTTCCATAAGGACAGGGTATCTTTACGAACCAACCAGTCCTTTTTACCTAAGATAGCCTCGGCGTCTAACCTAAATCAAAGCATTGACCTTCCTGTGTTTTTTCCAGAATATTCTAACCGGTCTGAACAGAAATTGCATTGGCTAGATGTTCATAGTCAGTTAAGGTACTACTTGGATAGAACCAAACAATTCAGAAAATCTGACCAGCTGTTTGTCTCTTATGCAGAAGGCAGAAAGGGACTTTCAGTTTCAAAGGTATCATTATCTAGATGGCTAACATCTCTGATTTCCCTTGTTTATGAAATTAGACACCAAAAGCTGCCTAACAAACCTAAAGCCCATTCTACCAGAGCTTTGGCTACTTCTATAGCCTTCCAAGACAGACTGCCTATTGACACCATTTGTGCAGCGGCTACTTGGGCTACTCCTCACACTTTCATTTCTCATTATAAGTTGGATTTAGCTTCTAGGCATAGAGTTAACTTTGGTTCCACTGTTCTCAAGAGTCTGTTCCGTTAGGCCACCCGGGACAAGGTGCTAGGGATGACGCGGTCCCATCCAGCAAGAATGAAGGCGAGATAGACAACTTAACATATAGAAGTTATGTTCTTACCATAACGTTCCATGTTAGTTGTCTTCTTCTCCCCTTCTTTCTTGCGTCACCCTCCTTTCCCCCTGGCCTGGACAGACCTAGAGGAGTTTGATTGTGACCTCTCTTTCTACCACCTCTTTGCTATAGGTATATGCTCTGCTGTGCATATTTTCCTAGATCAGGCTTTAGGTCACCTTTCCTCTTCCCCTTTGTTTATAGAGGTGGATTCTCTTTTCCAGTTTCTCTGGTTATATTATTAGCTGGGCCTAGCTCACAAACGAGATCTGAGGTAATTCACGCCTAGCATTGTGGGATATAAGGGGAGCCTCGAGCCGGTGGAACCAACTCTTGAGCTTTAGAGTGGCCGAGTCGGAGCCGAGGTCGGCTCCGAACCCATCCAGCAAGAAAGAAGGTGAGAAGAAGACAACTAACATGGAACGTTATGGTAAGAACATAACTTCTATTTTTCGATAATAGGGCTGTTCGGTTAGTTGCGGATGTTCATCGTGTTTCACTGTTGCAGTCATGACTGTAGGGTTCTCCCCTGCCGACAGGCAGCCCTCGGTCGGCCAGAATCCCAAAGTCTGGGTCCGGCATCGGCTGTTCAACCATGCTCCCTGACGTCAGAGCGCCAGGAGTATAAAGCTGACAGCCGACGCCATCTTCTCCAGTCTTTCTTGCCGTGCGGTGATAGCAGTTTGCAAGAGCCGGTCGGCTGACTCCTGACAATTTTTTCTGATATACTTCAGTCCGAAGATTTTCTTCTCCACTCAAAGCTAAGTACCCTGTTGGGGAAACTTTTTCTTGCTCCACTCCGATGTCAGAAAAAGTTAATAATTGTATTTCATGTGGGAAGCAAATACCTCATAAGGATTTTCATTCTTACTGTATTCCTTGCTTAGGCCCTGACCACGACGTAGCTAGTTGTCGGTTTTGTGCTAGATTCAGTCAACGTACAATTAAGCGAAGGTACGATTTTGCTTTTCATTACTTCGGTAGGCGCTTTAACTACAAAATGTCGTCTGATACGGTTCCGGCCACCGGAGTTCACAAACATCGCAAGGATAAAGACAGGCCTCCGAGGTCCAAATCTGATGATAGCACACAAGCGGAGCCAGCTTCAGGTTCGGCCGTCAGTGAGGCGCTTTTGCAGCCCCTGTCGTCGGCCATTTCAGAACCGACGGCCAAAACGGACTCTCATGAGGAGCCAACTAGGCCTTTAAATATTTCTGTTGCAGGACCTTCGGACAATGCTCCTTTGGATGGGTCCGGAGCCGCTGTGCAGGTACCGGCTTCTGAAGGGGTTTTCAGGTCTGCTCAGCTGCTAATAAAGGCAAAGACAAAGGCAAAGACTCCTTCTAAATCAAAGACTACAACACAGGCCTCCTCTGAACCGGCTCCCAAGTCACAGAAACAGTTGCTCAAGATGGCGGAGGATTTACTTACTATGGTTAAGGGTTTCACATCCCCCTCCAGATAAAAGGCCAAGGCAGGATGTTTATTATGATTCCTCTGATCAGGCTTCTGTTTCCTCAGTTTCTTCTTCTGTTCAGGAATATTCTTTCCCTCCTTATGAGGATTCTGATGCTGAAGAATCCATTCCTTCAGCCTCTCCCCCTGTGGATTTCTCTTTTGGGGAAACTTTGCATGAAATGAGGGAACATTTCCACTGGGAAGGACAGGAGTATTCGGAATCTAAGAAAAGACTGAGGGATTTTCTTCTTCTTCCCCAGCATAGACCCCTGGCTATTCCTCCTGTTTTGGATATTGTGGATGATGCCTTTTTGGAGGCTAACTTAACCCCTGACTCTTTTCCTCCTGCTTCTGTTAAGCCTGATGGATATTACAGGGTTCCTGATTCCCATCAGTTTTTATACAAGAACCCTTCTGCTGACCCTGAAACCATTTCTCAGGGTCCTAAGGGAGTTAAGGCTGCTTCTGCCAAGTATCCCACTCCTACTGAAAAGGATTCTCGATCCTTAGAAAGATGGGGCAAAAAGTTGTACACTTCTGCTACTTTGTCCATTAGGGCTTTAAACTGTCAGTTTCATATGCTTAAATACCAGCATTTTCTCTTGTCTGTTTTAAAACAAAAGCTTACTTCCATTTCTGCCTGTGCAGATGATAAGGAATTACATGACTTATTGCATGCCACTGAACAAGTTGGGAAGCATGGTTTACACTGTGGATTTGATGCCTTGGAGGCTTCTTGTAGGGCTGCGGCCTCTGGCACAGTTATTAGAAGGCATACATGGCTAAAGGAACAAAATTTGCCTGAACAAGTAAAGGCTAAATTATTGGATGCTGCTGTTCAGCATAATGTTTTGTTTGGATCAAAAGCTGAAGAGGTGATTAAAAAGATGGAGGATAAGGTGAAATCCATGCAAACAGTTAAAGATTTCTTACAAGTACAGCCACCTAGATTTAGCAGGAATTGGCCTTCAAAAAATTGGTCCTTTCCCACTTCAGACAGGCCTCAGAGGGGTAGATATAGACGCTCCAGAGGAAGGCCTCAAACACAAGCTTCTTATAGACCAAGACAGTGGACTGCTTCCACCCCTAGGGGAGGAGAGGACAGGTCACAAACACAAAGGAAACAAACTCAATGACTCCCTCTGTTGGGCTACAGGAACTTCTTGCCTGGAAGCCCCTCTCGGAGGAAAACTCTCTCTTTTTTATCAAAATTGGACTCAAATAACCCAAGACAAGTGGGTTTTGGATGTGGTTTTAAGAGGTTACAAATTCCATTTTCATACCTTGCCAAGGCCAAGCGGATGGCCAGACCTTCCAAAACATCAATGGATGGAGGCCTTAAACCAGGTGGAAGCTCTTTTGGCTATTATTGCCATAGAACTGGTTCCACTTTCAGAGATGGGAAAAGGTTTTTACTCAAGGCTCTTTCTAGTCCCAAGGAAGCAAAACTCATGGAGACCCATTCTGGATCTGTCGGTCTTGAACACCTTTCTAGAGATTCCAAAATTCAAGATGCTTACTCTACAGCAGCTACTTCCAATGCTGTCCAAAGATGCATGGATGGTAACTTTGGATTTAAAGGAGGCATATTTACACATTCCCATCAGGCAGGATCGCAGAAAATACCTCAGGTTCAAGGCCGGATCGAGGCACTTTCAATTCTCTGCACTGCCCTTTGGATTGTCTACTGCCCAGGGTCTTCACCAAATGCCTGGCTCCAGTAGTAGCTTACTGCAGACTCAAGGGAATTCAAATTTACCCTTATCTGGACGATTGTCTAATTCAGGCAGACAGCAAGGATGTCTTACTCCAGCATCTAGAATTTGTACAGAACCTCCTCAAGTTCCTGGGATTCTCTGTAAACATAAAAAAGTCAAATTTGACACCATCACAACAGATAACTTTTCTGGGTGCACTTCTAAACACCACAACCCAGACGGCATTTCTGACATCCGAAAAACAATTACAGCTGGCTTCAACTTTCAGAACCTTGGCAACTTTAACTCAACTATCTGCAAGGAAATTCCAGCAGGCTTTGGGTTACATGGCCTCCTGCATCCTTCTCGTACCATATGCAAGACTTACACATGAGGAAAATACAGTGGTACCTAAAAAGTGTATGGTCTCAGCATTGCCACAGTTTAGATATACTGATCTCCGTCCTTCCTTGCCTTCAAAAGGAATTTCTTTGGTGGTCCAGGGCATGTGCTCTAAACAAAGGGAAACCCTTCCGTCTGCCTCCTGCCACTCAGATTCTAACCACGGACGCCTCGGATTATGCTGGGGGAGCCCATTTTCAGGGCACCTGTCTGCAGGGCCTTTGGACAAAGGATCAGAAGCACCTGCATATCAACTTAAAGGAAATGTTAGCCGTTCAGAAAGCTCTATTGGCCTTCAGGAATCTCTTACAACCAGGACAACTACTAATATGGACGGACAACACCACAGTTATGTGGTACATAAGCAAGGGGGATCTCATTCCTACCCCCTTTGCAGACTAGCCATGGATCTATGGAACACAGCTCTAGCTTGCAATCTGGATCTTCAAGCTCAGTTTCTACCAGGGAAACACAACTTCCTGGCAGACAGTCTGAGCAGAAACCTTTCGGATCCACACGAGTGGATGCTGGACACCAAAATATTCAGGATGATAACAGCAGTCTGGGGATGTCCTCACAAGACCTCTTTGCATCCCATCTCAATCATCCACTACAGAATTTTTGCACCAGGACTTTCCGCAGAGAAGCTTGGAAAGTGGATGCCCTGTCATTCAGTTGGAGGAACCTCTCGGGATATGCCTTTCCGCCTCTTCCTCTTCCACGGGTTTTATTGAAGATAAATCAGGACAAGCCCAAGATGATAATCTTGCTGGCTCCAAATTGGCCTCTGCAGTTTTGGTATCCAACTCTAAAAAACCTATGCCTGGAGCCCCCTTGGGTTTTACCTCAGTCTCCGAACCTTCTGTCCCAACATCAGGGTCAGGTTCTACACTCTCATGTCAGAACTCTCAGCCTGGCAGCCTGGTTAATCCAGGGCCTTTGATTTCTTCTTTCCTACCCAAGCAGGTTATGGATGTCATTTTAGAAGCCAGACGTCCTAGCACTAGAAAATCTTATGCAGGAAAATGGAAAAGATTTTGTTCCTGGATGCAGGCTCAGGATTCTGATCCTCTTCTTCCTAACATTACTTTAATTTTACTTTACCTGACAGATCTCTTACATAAGGGTCTCTCTTTTTCTTCCATTAAGATACATGCCTCTGCTATTTCTGCTCATTATAATACAGACCCTCCAATCTTTTCCAACCAGCTCATGAGACAGTCTCTCAGAGGAGCTAAGAACTTAAGACCTCCTAGATCTCCTCCCATTCCTGCTTGGGATTTCAACTATGTTTTGGAAAAACTAACCTTGCCTCCTTTTGAGCCTGCTGCCTCTTCTGACATCAAGCTTTTATCTTGGAAGACAGCTATCCTGTTAGCACTAACCTCTGCCAGGAGAGTTTCAGAGTTACAAGCTCTTATGGCTGTGGAACCTTGTGTTATTTTTCATCAAGACAGGGTATCTTTGAGGATTAATCCTACCTTCATGCCTAAGGTGGTTTCCAAAGTGGCTTTAAATCAAACTATCCACTTGCCAACCTTTTTCCCCACTCCTCAAAATAAAGGGGAAAGGATCTTACATTCCTTGGATGTACACAGACAACTACATTTTTACCTGAACAGAACCAAGGACATCAGAAAATCAGAACAATTGTTTGTTTCTTATGCTTCAAGTTCCCAAGGTAAAGCCATTTCAAAACCGACCATTTCTAAATGGATTGCTCATGGAATCAGATTTTGTTATTGACACCATGGAAAGCAAATCCCAAGGAGTATACGGACTCATTCCACCAGAGCTGCTGCCACTTCTGCGGCCTTCCTCAGGGGAGTTCCTACCAAAGACATTTTGGAAGCTGCAACTTGGAGTTCAGTGCCTACTTTTTCTAAGCACTACAATTTACCTCTCTACTCTAAGTCTAGGGCAGGCTTTGCCTCTGCAGTCTTGCAGGGCCTTTTAGCCTCCCCTTCTTCTTTATGACCACCTCCCTTTCTTTCAGCTTTGGGATTCTACTCTACAGTCATGACTGCAACAGTGAAACACGATGAACATAGTACAGTTATGTACACCTACCATAAATGTAGATGTTAGAGTGTCTTCACTGTTGCAGTCTGGGTTTCCCTCCCTCCTGTCCCCTCTTATTTTTACTTTTGTGTATTTCCTTTTTTTTTTTTTCACCATTCTTCTGAGGTGTATTTGCAAAGGTTATGGGACCTTTTTCATTTTGGGACTGCTGACATCTGGGGCAAGAAAACTGGAGAAGATGGCGTCGGCTGTCAGCTTTATACTCCTGGCGCTCTGACGTCAGGGAGCATGGTTGAACAGCCGACGCCGGACCCAGACTTTGGGATTCTGGCCGCCTGAGGGCTGCCTGCTGGCAGGGGAGAACCCTACAGTCATGACTGCAACAGTGAAGACACTTGAACATCTACATTTATGGTAGGTGTACACAACTGTACTTTTCGTTACAACACTTCGCTGTTTTGTACCGTTTTTTTTTTTCGATATATTGATAGTAATCCGGTATCTAGGGCTTGTTTGCACCAAAGCAACAAGGCAGATGCTCTTGCAGTAGGTGAATTCCATTTAAATCTACCATAGTTTTTTTTCTGTTTAGGTGTAGAGCATGATATTGAGACTTGTACGGACTGTCAACTTGTGTACAAACATCCTTGGTGTAAAGGGGCATTCCATGCATAGCTGTTTAAGCCTCTAGTAGCTTCAGATCTAGACTTGTACTACCATGCCATCTTCCGGTTTTCAGCAATCAAAAAAAGCTGCTAAAAGAGCTGTGTCCAAGCACATGCATAGAAAACGTGTCTCAGGAACATGCGTAGAGGATCTTTTTTCCAAAAGTGAGAAGATTAAAATTTACACGTTTTCATGCACTGCATTTTGTTAGTTGGTTAAACAGTTTGTTTAGAGAACATCTAAGCTGCATAGTGACTTCATGCTTATTCATCAGTTTTATTTATTTATTTTTACATACAATTTATCTGTAACTTGCTAATTACAGTTACAAAATGTCTTCATTTTTTAATTTTACCCTTTCTATTTTCAAAGGTTTAAATAAGTAATATCAAGCCTGTTTGAAAATGTAAACTGTTGCTGTAAAACTAAAACAAAATAGAATGCACCTGAGCCGAGGTTTTTTGTATCTCTTCAGGTTCATCCCTGATGACATATATCACTAAGACAGTGATGGCAAACATTTTGGGTTCAGCTTGTCAAAAGGACTCTGATGGTGTGTCACCCCCCCCCCCCCAAAACAAAAATAAGTACAACAGATTAGCTCTCAGCTCATCAGGGATAAATCTCAACAGAATCGAGGACAAATCTATAAAGAAGAGACATAGACAGTTTTAAACTACTAGTACTTTTAATTTGAGACACTTTCAGAAAAAATGAACGTTATTTAATATGCATTTTCTGAAGTAAAATAAGTATATAAATCTAATTGTCATTATTAAGCGTAAAAAGTCACCAGTTTTAGGAAGGATTAAGATGAACAGTTGAGAGGACTGTAATATGTAGCACATGCCACACACTTAGACATGCAAACTACTTGCACTTTGCAGAAGTGTAACCACAGAGAGAAAATGTCAGCACTGACCTTTGCAGACTCTATAGAAAGTATTCCAAATTAGTCTTTGAGGTTACCTCTGCAGCAGTGTTGCTGAACTGGCTCCTGGCACAAAGTAATTTAATGTGCTTCACCTGAGCAACTAATGCAAAAGCAGTGTCTTTTGTAACTCTGGTATTGGTGACCGCTGGTGTCACCCAAAACATCATGGTGTCACTTTTGACAAGTGTCATAGGTTCGCCATCACTGCCCTAAGAAGTGATTAGAAAAACTGATGTAAGAAGAAGGCAGGCAGATCCCAAGTGATACAACAGCTGTATCTAGCATTCCTTCTGCGCTCAATGACACAGGCCCTGATGAACAACTTTCACAGCCCCTTACCTGTGAATGTCAGTGATATGTGGCCTCTGGTGAAGCCTCTTTGGAGGCAGTAATGTCTTAGTATCTGGGAATGTCCCACCAAACCAAGAGCTCTCTTGTAGTTAGGCCTAGACATCTTTCCTAGGGAGCCTATGACCAAGGCTTCCTTTGTAATTTCAAAAGGGGCAAGTGGTGTAACAATGTTTAGTCAAGGGGTATCCAGGATTGTAGAGCCTCTGCATAAGAATCCTGTCCTCAGTCTGTGCCTTCAAGATGGCAAGCTCACTTAAGATTACTTTGAGACCAAATCATTAGATGCCCACTCAGCTCCTTGCAGTTAAATGGACCTCTAGCAATGGGTGGGTCCCCTGCCCATTCTCTGTTTCCATCCCAGATTGATCTCAGAAGTGGATCTTTTTGGCCTAAAAGTTCCTTTATGCAAACTCTGCAACCAAGTGCAGATCTATTCTACAGTTCCCTTTGCCAAGAGAATGACAGAACCTTCGGAGAGTGAAGTGGAAGAATTGGCCTACTTCTCCAATCCATCCAAATGCCCCCACCCCCAAGTATGGCAGATGAGACATTATATCCTCTACATTACTCAGAGGAAATCTCATTTGTCATTATTATTTATAGCTTGAAAGACTACTTAAAATGTTAACCCAGGGAGGTTATTAGAAGGCTAGAAATGATGATTTTAACTTATTGTATTTGGCTGCCCCTAAACCCATAGTGATTCTTCGGGTTTTGGGAAATCTAATAGAGGCATTCTTAGCCTTTAAGAATCAGGATATCCATTCTGCTTTCGTAAGAAGCCTGCTAGAATATATATAGGGTCCAGGTGTCACAGACGTCCTTTAAAAAAAAAAAAAAAACTGTAGCAGATCAGCCGCAGGGGTGCCTGTGGAATCAGAAGGGTCATAACTGTTACCTGCTCTCCCAGTACTGTTATTGGTTATAATGAAAGCAGAGTGATCAACCAGTCTGGGAAGAAAACAAATGCAACTGCTACTCTGGTCATCAGCGTTATTGTCAGACACAAGTCCAGGTTTCAAATTGCTGTCATAGACCAGATGGAGACAATTTGGGGGCTGTCTGATTGGGATATGAGGACAATGTTATTGGACCTCGTCAAGAGAGAAAGGAGGCTGAAGTCTCCAAGTGTGATGCTGTGAATGCAGCATCAACATCCAGGGTATTAGCCATGGGGTCAGTGAACAGGAGACGTACCTAGCTGAGGCTACAACACTTCCTGCAAGCTGTCAAAGTGCACCTGTGTAAAGTTTCCCCATGTAAGGAGCTGCTGTTTAAGATCCTTACTGATGAGGTTTTCTAGAAATACGCAGTAAAAGGAGAAGACTGTGCAGTCACTGAAACTGATTTTTTACTCAATCATGCCTAGGTATGATCGGGGTCATTTACAGACAAAAAAAAAAGTAAGCAAGCCAAGTGCAAGAAAGGCCAGTATAAGAAAACATGGCAGGGAAACCAGAAGGTGAAGCCAGTGGGCTCTAAAGGCCCTTTATCCTGTAGGGAGCCGCTGTAACTACAGGGAACTTTTCTTTCTGCAAAGACCCCACTTTAACCTTGCCCCCTACCAAACTCTGTTAGGTTGCATGACAGACTAAGTAGCACAAAAGATGATTGCTGTAGATTATATACCCACATTTGAAAGTACAGATGTTTTTCATTTTTGCGGTAATAATACTTGGGAATTCCTGTCCTGGAAGCCCTTGGTTGGCCTAACTACCGGTGATTTATCCCCTCCCCTAGGGCCAGCAGATACCCTCTTCTCAAACATCAAGGTGCCTGTTTATAAAGGGTCATCTGCCAGTACTATTTCTTCAGTTCTGTTTCGGGAGCTTAAGTCATTCTATGGTCCAGTATGTAGGTCAGGCCAAAGCTAGAGATCGCGTATATAAAGCCAAGTACCCCAGTGGGAGCTTCCTTTTATTTCTGCTTGAATCCTGTTTTTGTTGCATGTCTGCTGAGACAAGTGTGTGTGTGTGTGTGTGTGTGTGTGTGTGTGTGTGTGTGTGTAGAGTAGGGAAAACAAATCCCCTCGTAGGAACTTTCGTTCTCTTTGCTTATTCTTCCTGGACCCGTAGCATGATGTGCCTTATTGTCTCCACTGCCTGCATTTTAATTATAGAACCATAAAGCGTAGGGTCAAGTCCCTTCAGAATTTTTTTTAGAAAAGGACCATCAGTGGTTTCCTGCATGCTATGGTGGTTGCTGATGTTCTTCGTGTTTCACTGTTGCATTCATCACACTTCGGGGTTATCTGCCTGCAGGTAGCTCTGTCGGCACGAATACCAGAGACTTAGTATTTCTGCGTTGGTTGCTGTCGCTTCAGGACTGACGTCAGGGGTATAAAAACAGGCAGCCGATGCCATTACACCAGTCTTTCTTGCCGCGGAGCCTGAAGCAGAAGCAGTTTGCATGAGTGCCGGTTGGCCGCTACCTGAGTTTTCGTTTCTGAATTGATTCATCCTGAAGACTTGTAAAGCCAAGTACCCAGTTGGGGATCCTTTTTTCTTGGGGATCCTTTTTTCTTGCTCTAAACGAAGTCAGAAAAAGTTAACAATTGTCTCACCTGTGGAAAGCAAGTAGCCCACCAAGATTTCCATTCTTAATGCGTCACCTGTTTAGACCCAGACCACGACGTACCTCGTTGTCTGTTTTGTGCCCGAACTATTAATCGTCTGGCCCCTTATTGTCGCTAAATACTTTCTCTCTCAATCTCCATATTTCAAAATGGCTTTGGTAAGCCATCTGACTACCGATCTTCTGAAAAAACGTAAGGATTAAGACAGACCGCACAGGTCCAAAACTGCCGACAACGCTTCCGTTAAGCTAGTCGCCAGTTTGCTGGTACTCAGTGAGGCACTTTTGCAGCTCCTGATGCCCGCTTCTATGGATTCACAGGCTGCTACCAAGACCTGTTTGGAGTCCAGTATGCCGCAAAACTTTTTTTTGACTACGGAACCTGCGGATGTTTCTACCTTGGATGGGTCCGGAGCCGCTGTGCAGGCACCGGCTTCTGAGGAAGTTCTTTGCACTACCAATATTTGACACAAACCGATGACTACTTTTGCGTCTTCAGTTCTGTCTAAAACTACTGAGTTGCTAAGGCCAAGAGTACGAGCTACGCCTAAAAAACTGACGACCCAAACTCAAGCACCTGCTTTCTTGCCACAACATCAAATGCTTAAAATGGCAGAAGACCTGATTATGCTGATTAGGGGAAGCCAGCCTTCCCTTGCTAAAAGGAGACCTGTCCCCAGCAGCTTTAACAGACCAAGAGTCTGATGACCCTGAGGTTTCTAAATATGAAGACATGCCTTTTTCTGCTAATGAGGATTCAGATGCAGAGGAATCCATTCCCTCTGCTTCCGCTCCAGATGATTTTTCTTTTGGTGAAACCCTACATACCTTGAGAGCATTTCCACTGGGAATGCCAGGATTATCCTCAGGCCAAAAAGAGACTCAGAGAATTTTTAGATTTGCCACAACTTAGACCTTTAGCAATACCTCCAGTTCTTGATGTTGTGGATGTCTTTATGGAATCCAGTCTAGCTCCTGATACTTTACCCCCTGCTCCTAGGAAGCCAGACAGGTACAGAGTCCCTGATTCTCACAAATTTCTGTTCAGAAGTCCTACTGTTGACCCAGTGGTCATTTCTCAGGGACCTAAAGGTATAAAAACAACTACAGCTAAGACTCCCACCCCTTCGGACAGGGATTCTCGAGCTTTAGACAGATGGGATAAAAAAAATACACCTCTGCAACTCTCGCCATTAGGGCATTGAATTGCCAGTTTCACATGCTGAAATACCAGCAACATATTATGGAACTTGAGCAAAAATGATCTACCTTTACAGACAGTGCAGAAAATAAAGAATTACAAGAGCTTATGCATTCTGCAAGCCAAGTCAGCAAGCTTACTTTGCAATGTGGCTTTGACGCCCTAGAAGCATCTTAGAGGGCAGCAGTCACCAGTTCTGAACTGAGAAGGCATGCTTGGCTTAAGGAGCAGACTTTGGCAGACTGTGTCAAATCAAAATTAAGAGATGCTCATTTGAATAAGGACAATCTGGCCACCAAAGCAGAAGAGGGTCTAAAAAAGATGGAAGAAAAAGCTAAATCTATGCAGACAGTTAAATATTTTTTGCAAGTGCAGTCCCCTAGGTTCAGTAGGCATTGCCCCTCAAAACATTGGTCCTTTCCAGCCCCCTCAAGGCCATCGCAAGCTAGACCCCCCCCCCCAGATTACAGACTCAGGGTATGCAGAGACCTAAGTAATGGAGTGCTTCCACTTCTAAAACAGGGAGTGCCAAGCCACCCCCCTTACGGAAAGAATTCACAATGACTTCTCAACTCCACTCCTCACCTCTGCCCAACTGCTCGTGCCGCTAGGAGGAAAACTTGCCCATCATGCAAAAAACTGGATCTCCATCACCAAAGACTGACGGGTCCTCCACATTCTATCCCAGGAGTACAAATTTTACTTCCACTCATTGCCAACCCCAAAAGGGTTCCCAGACCTTCCTCCAAATCAGTGGGAAGAGGCACAAAACAAAGTTCAATCCCTGCTTTCCATAAGGGCAATTCAGCCTGTTCCTGCCGAACAGATAGGTCAAGGGTTTTATTCCAGACTTTTCCTGGTACCCAGAAAAGAGAGCACTTGGTGCCCAATCCTAGATCTTTCCGTTCTAAACACCTTCATGGTGGTACCAAAATTCAAAATGCTCACCCTTCAGCAACTTCTTCCTATGCTGTCCAAAGATGCCTGGTTAGCCACCCTAGACCTAAAAGAAGCCTATCTGCACATCTCTATCAGGGACTGGTGCAGGAAATACCTACGTTTCAGGGCAGGATCTATGCATTATCAGTTCTCTGCATTTCCCTTTGGCTTATCCACTGCTCCCAGAGTATTCATAAAATGCCTGGCTCCAGCAATTGCCTATTGCAGACAGAGAAAGATTAAAATTTACCCGTACTTGGACAATTGCCTGATTCAGGCAGACAGACAGGAAAAGCTGTTGCAGCACCTGACATTTGTAAAGAACCTTCTAACCTCCCTGGGGTACAGTATAAATGAAAAGAAATCAAAACTAGTCCCCAGTCAAAAGATTGTATTCCTGGGAGCAAGCTTGGACACAGCATCCCTGATGGGCTTGTTTTTCTAGAGTAAGGAATGCTATCTGATAGGCTACTTCACTCAAATGGCCACCAGAACCCAGCTATCCACAAGGAAAATCCTGCAGGCCCTAGGGTTCATGGCCTCTTGCATTCTACTAATTCCATATGCCAGACTGCATATGAGGAAACTCCAATGGTACTTAAGTCTTTGGTGCCAACTTTCTCAGGACCTGGAAACAGTCATACCTATCATACCTTGTCCAAGGACAGAGTTTATCTGGTGGGCAGCAGCATGTAACCACAACAAGGGACTTCCCTTTACTCAACCCCATGCTGCCCAGACCCTAACCACAGACGCATCAGACTATGTCTGGGGGGGCACATCTGAATGACAAGTGCATTCAGGGCCACTGGAGCCCAAGTCAAATTAATCTTTACATCCACCAAAAGGAGATGCTAGCTGTTCAGCATGCTCTAACAGCTTTCAGATACCTACTCTCACCAGGACCCCTGCTAATAAAAACAGACACCACAGTTGTGTGGTACATCAACAAGCAGGGGGGAACTCACTCTTACCCACTCTGCAGGCTAGCCATGGCCCTATGGAACACTGCCTTGAACATGCATATTCATCTGCAAGCTCAATTCCTGCCAGGCAAACAAAACTCTCTGGCAGACAACTTGAGCAGAAATCTCCTAGACCCACACGAGTGGCAATTAGACCCCAGCACCTTCAGCCTTCTAACAAAGAAATGGGGGACCCCAGAGGTTGACCTTTTTGCCTCCCCTGCAATCGCCAGCTCAGCAAATTCTGCACCAGGACACCTCACAGCAGGGCCTGGAAAGTGGATGCCCTATCCTTCCAGTGAGTAAACCTTTCAATATATGCATTCCCCCCTCTGCCTCTTCTCTCAGGAATATTACTCAAGATAAGACAAGACAGACCAAGGACAATCCTGATTGCCCTGGACTGGCCACGCCATCACTGGTACCCACTACTGGGGCAGCCTGTCACCGGTGCCACCCTGGCACATACCCCAGATCCCAACCCTCCTTACTCAGCAGGGTGGGCAAATCTTGCATCCGCAACTGCAAACCCTGAATCTTGCAGCCTGGCTAATTCCTTGAATTCTCCCCTAGTGACCAGCCTAAGCAAGCAGGTGCTGGACGTCATTCTTGAAGCCAGAAGACCCAGTACAAGGAAATCCTATGCTGATAAATGGAAAAGGTATTGTTCCTGGATTCACTCTAAATGAGAGGACACAGCTCTGCCCTCCTTACCTCTAATCCTAGACTACCTAGCAGATCTACTCCAGAGGCCTATCCTTCTCTTCCATTAAGATCCATGCCTCTGCCATCTCAGCTCATTACAACTCTGAGCCACCTCTCTTCTCTCGCCCTCTCATCAAACAGTTCCTGAGAGGGGCAAACAACTTAAGGCCACCAAGGAGAGCACCCACGCCTGCTTGGGACCTTAACTTTGTACTGCAAAAGCTCACACTACCCCCCCCCCCCCCTTGAGCCCACAGCGTCAGCAGAGTTAAAATTCCTCTCTTGGAAAACGGCCTTGCTTCTGGCCATCACTTCAGCTAGAAGAGTGTCCGAGCTTCAAGCACTTATGGCTGTGGAACCCTTCATTATTTTTCATGCTGATAGGGTCTCCCTTAGGACTAACCCTTCCTTTATGACTAAAGTGGTGTCCAGTGTTGCTCTCAATCAATCTATCCATTTGCCAATCTTCTTCCCTACTCCAATAAATAAAGGGGAAAGGTCCTACACTCCTTGGACGTGCACAGACCGCTCAGATTCTACCTTGATAGGACTAAGGCCCTCAGGAAATCTGACCAGTTACCAGTCAGTTTTGCACCAGAGGACAAGGCCATTTCAAAACAATTTCCAAATGGATAGCACACTGTATCCATTTCTGCTACAAACACCATGGGAAACCAACCCTTCAGGGGGTCAGATCACATTCCACTAGGGCAACTTCTGCTTCTGCAGCATTCCTCAGGGAAGTCCCTACCAGGGACAGTACTGGAAGCTGCTTCCTGGAGTTCTGTACACACCTTCACCAAGCATTACCACTTGCCTATCTTTTCCAAATCCAGGGTGGGTTTTGCAACAGCAGTCCTGCAGGGCATACTAGCCAGCCCCAACTCTTCTTGACTGCCACCACCCTTTCTTCAGCTTTGGGAATAAACCCAAGTGTGATGACTGCAACAGTGAAATACGAAGAACTTAGTACAGTTGTGTACACTTACCATAAATGTAGATGTTAGTGCATTCACTGTTGCAGTCCTGGTTTCCCACCCTCCAGCCCCCTTGTCTCTCTCTCTCTCCTATTACTCGCTCCTTACAGGGCTATCTGTATTTAATTTTTACTGGTGGTGTTTTTCCCACCATAACTTAGCTCCCTATTTGGGGGCTCTGACATTTGGGGCAAGAAAAACTGATTTAATTGCATCTACTGCCTTTTTTTTATACCCCTGACATTCTGACGCGACAGCAACCGACACAGAAATACTAAGTCTCTGGTATTCGGGCCGATTGAGGACTACCTGCAGGCAGATAACTCCCAAGTGTGATGCCTGCAACAGTGAATACACTCTAACAGCTAAATTTATGGTAAGTATACACAACTGTACTTTCCTGCTGCTGAAGTATCTAAAAGTCATTGGGGAGCTGGACAATAGTGTTTTCTGTATCCGATATTCCTGCAGCCCTCTTCAACTGAGTGTATGATTGAGGCCTATGGTGAGACTTTGGATGCTGTCATATCACTGGCCCCACCAATGTCCACTCATGCAGAGTTAGCTAGGTATTGGATGGAGCCAGTAGACAGGTGCCAGCATCTGACTTGACCATCTCAGTCCACTCAAAGTTAAGCCAATTCATGTTGATCCTCAAGTTCAAAATACTAACTTTACAAAAACTTCTTCCTTTGGGTCTTCATGATCACCTTTGATTCGGAGGATATTTACCGCCATGCTTCCATAGTGAAGAAACACTGGAGTTATCCTCACTTCAAGCCAGGTAGGGCACATTACCGGTGCCATACATTGCTCTTTGGCTTGTCTGCTGCTTTGAGTCATAAAAAACTTGCCTTTTGCAGGCCAAATGATGTACACATTGACCCCTGACTGGGCATATACCTCACAAACAAACACAGCAAATGAACATGGCAACCCTTTCACTTGTGGTTCACTCTGAATTACAAGAATTCCAACCAGCAACCCTCAAGCAGCTTAGTATTTCTTGGGTCTGTGTTTGAGTCCAGCAGACAAATTACTTTGTACTCTGAGGAAAAAATCTTTTCCCTGACACAGTACTTCAAATAAAAATTGATTCAGTAGAAATGTCATATCCAGGGAGCTCTTGAGAGCACTGATATACATGGCCTTCTGCATCTTAATGATACCCTTAGTAAAGCTGCACATGAGAAAAAATACAATGGTTCCTAAAAAGCATGTGGTTTCTGCACAAATGCAATCTGAATTTCAGGATAGCATATCTTTGCATAAAGAAAGAGCTATTATGGTGGGTATGTGCCTACAGGTAAAACATAAACAAGTCCCCTTTACCCTACAGGCAGAGCACCAAGTCATCACCACAGATGCCTCAGATCTGACTAGTTGGGGTGGGCACATACAGATGCTCTGAGAGTGCAAAGTAGGTAGGACAACACCTTTAGTTATATCATTCTTGAAGAAATAAGTCTATAGAGGCCTTGTGGCATTCAAACAAAAGTAGACACGAGCCTTTGTTGGTCAGGACCAACAACACTAATGGTAGCAGACAAGAGGGCACCAACTCTTACCCACTGTAAGAGACTTGCATGAAAATCCAAGTAGAATTGCACATCAAGGGTGAAGAACAGGAAGCAGTAGAAGCCATTGACATAAGTAATATTGCAGCATGATGGACCAATAAAACCCCAGCTGGAAGAGCAACAGATGGAGCAGGATGCATATGACAAAGCTAAGTCACAGGACAATGCTCTGGAATAGTAGAAGATTCGAATGAAAGCTCAATTAAAATTGCACATTAAGGGAAAGAACAGGAAATGGAGAAAGATGCTCAGTACAAAAGAAAATTATTTAAGGGAAGATGTGCTTGATTTTAATAGTGATGGGTAGTAGACATGTTAACATAGATGAAAGACTTGTATTACTGAAAGCAAATAGTACAAAATACTAGACTGCTAAAAACAAATGACCACAGTAAGAGAAATTTACATGCTATAAGAGAAACAGAATGTATTAGTATGCAGCTAAACTAACAACATATAGTGTTACCACAAAAACATAGAATAACAAAGGAAAAAAGGAGCACGTAGAATGTCACCGTGAAACATGGAATAGCTAAAAGTATAAGTCAGCCAAGACTTAGAAGTATCACTGTTAGAAGAATACAGAAAATGGATTAGATCCTCAAAAATCCTTCGAAGGATGCAGTAAAAGCAGCACAGTATAAACTCAAACCTGGATTTATACATTTCCAGTAATAAGCTACAAGTATCACTACTAGCAGAAAAATGTAAAAGGTATGCAGATAAGTATAAAGGAAAAGTACTTAAGTAATTCATTGATGACCCAAAAAGATTTCCTAGAGAACTAGGACACAAAATGATGGAAACACCAGCAAACCCCCCTCCAAAAAAAAGCAACAAAATAGTTGCATTTTGTAGCAGCATTTATGAAGACCCTGTTGATCATAACAAATATGCCTAATGTATAAAAGAATTAAAAGAAACTGTAAAAAATCTGTTAATGTAGAAAATACATGCTGTAGGTGTATTGGAAACACTAAATTGGCCCTAGTGTGTGCATGTGTGTGCTTTCTTTGGAAGGTTGGGCGCCGGGCTGGCAACCTGACACTGTAAAAATCTACCCCCAGTCATGAGCAGATAGGTGATCCGCTCTGGCGACCCCTAACCAGGAAAAGCCAAAAGAAAAAGAAGAAATAGGACAAAGTACAGCCAGATAAACTGAAACAACTTTAAGAATAGCCTCTAATTGGAAAACCCCAGATCCAGATGCAGTGTCTAACTTCTGCATAAAGGTAATAACATCTTTACACAAAGATTTAGTCCTGATTAAAAAAGACTTTTACTGACATCCCAACCAGATACCATTCTGGTTAACACCAATTAAAACAGTACTCCTTAACAGTGAACCTACAATCTATCCTAAGAACTTTAGACAAAGAACTTGCCTTCCAATGATAAGTTATACATGGGAGTTGATGCAGTGTCTATAGCTGTCTGGGAAAAAAAAATCAGTCATGGCAGTAGAAGAAAAAGGCAATAAAAAAAGTCCCTGGGAAGGATCATCTTTTGTTAAATAAAGCCAGAACTGTAAATTGAGGAAGAATACGAGTATGTTATGAAAGGTTACAAAAATACATTCAACAATATCCCACATTCATGAAGTATGGAATGTGTACAGATGTATAATATATCACTGATCAGTTACATTGCATTGACCAAGAAACTGTGGCAAACCACTTTGCAGCCATGGCATGGGCAGAGTATTATCTCGGGGATAAAATTTCAAATGGTGATTCTATGTCAACATTTTGCTGTTTTGTCTTGCCCTTTACTTAGACTTTTTACTTGATAAACAAGGCTATGGTTACATCTTAACTTTTGTGGATGATTTTAAAATTGTATAGTCAATCAGGTGAGGATCTGGGAGCACAACTGCAGATGGTTAAAATTTTCTCAGATTATGCAAGAATGATATTTGTTCTTGATAAATGTATAAAAGCAGCATTTATAACAGGAATGCTGCAGGAACAAGAAAATAATCAACCTGGGACATGAATTTGATAGAAAGGAATATAAAGCAAGAGGGAGTATACAAATATTTTGGAATAGATGACTGGCAGTAAAATATGAACAAATGATTTGAAAGCTTCATACGGAATATTTCAGAAGGCTTCAGCTAATTTTAAAAACTGCCTTGACATGTAGGAATAAAGTCGTATACATCCCTTTGCTCATCCTATTCCATCTTGCAGCTTTGGTATGATTCACTAGCCCCAAAGCAGCATTGCATAATTTGGACAAGAAAAGTAGAAAAATGCTTTATGCTTATCAAGTAATATATATAAGAAAAGACCCATGCATACCAAGATTATATATCCCTTGGTCTGAAGGAGGTATGGTTCTCACTGAAATTTGACTACATGCATAGGTTTGCAGTTGAGACTGCATTTACATTTGCTAACCTCATCAAATCTAAACATAGTGAAAGTTCTAGAGCATGAAGAGAAGTGTAAGATGCTATCTTTGCTTAGTTTAGTAGAAGCATTTCAGAAAGGAGTGGGAATGGAAATTTAACCCTAAGTAGGTGAGAATCAAACATCAACTAAAAAACAAAAATATAAAGAAAAGGAAATTAAACTGTTAAGCCCAGAAATATAGTGGCAAATATAGAAATCCTGGAACAGTCACATGTTGACCAGTATCTGTTAGAGGAATGGCTAAGGGGAGGTGAAGTTAAATCAAATGATGAAAGGCTACTAATGGTGGCCTGAGATAGTGGGCTATGTACCAAATTAGTTTACAAAGTCCATTAAAGTGAGAGAAACTGAGAAATGCAGATTCTGTGAAACAATACTGGAAACACTTCCACGTCTCCTTGCTGGTTGTGATGTGCTCCTTCCTGATGGTTTGTATATTGAATGGCACAGTAATGTGACAAGGCTGTTGCACTGTGGATTGTCCAAACACTACAATGTAGAAGTAGCTGAGAAGCATTGGAAACTTAAACCACAAAACAGTGTTGACATTGATAAAATCTGCATTTCAAAGGGTTGTGTAATACCACCAGTTAAAAATATTAACTGGGTTTTGCTTCCTAGGGATTTTTCTTTTTCTTTTTCTGTCTATCACCCTCTGCCTGTTGATTCCTCTGTGTCCCTATTTCTAAGATGTTGAAGGACTTGAGGGGTTGTAGGACTCCAGTCAGAAGATGTTTTCTCTTGCATGAAATTTGGAGGCTGCATATTGGTTACTGTCGTAGCACAGCCTCCTAGTGAAGCATCATGGAGGGAGATTCCTTCTGTCTTTTGAGTATCTTAAGTTCCTGATTACCATCTCTGACCACCAAACAAGAATTATCCCCCTGAAATTTTGTCCAGGGTTTTGCTGTATAATGCCAAGAATAAATCTGATGGTGCTGGATTTGATCCGTATGTTTGGGCTTTCATCATGGAGACCTGGTTTGGATCACTGCTTAGGATCTTTTTATTGTGTGTTATGCGCTACCAGGTTTCTCTTCTAAATATAGCTGCAGGCAAGGGAATGTCTGTGATGGGCCATTTGCCATTCTGTTGGCCAGGAGTTGGTGAGTGCAGAGGCAGGGATATGACTTCTATGAATACGTCTCGAGTGTAACAGCAAATTGCAAATTCCTCCTTGTATAGCATCAGCCATCTTCATAGGTTCATAGGGTGTGTACTAGGCTAATGGCTCTGGAGCCTTTACAAGCCTAGCCCATAGGATTACTTTGGCATCGTGCCACCCGACCTTAGTTCCCAGTGTCTCTGTCAAGTAGAGCCACTGGCGTGATCCCCGGGGTGAATTTTCTATTTCCCATCCACTCATCAAGATTTATGTTGAAGAGGGCCATTGAGGTGCTCTGCTTGACTTGTATGGGAAGTGTATTCCATAGCATGGGCAGTATCTGGGTTATGAACCTGTCCCTCCAGCAGGTTCTGTTGATTGTAGTAATGAGGTTGCGGTCTCTGAAGCATGTGGAGCGGAGGGATTGGGATTTCTTTAGATGTAGTATTTCTAACAGAGGTGGGTCAGACATGGCTCTGTAAGTCGAGCAGAGATCTCCTCTAAGTAGGCAGTATGAGATGGAGAATAGTTGGAGTGTTTTGAGTCTGTCCATCTAGGACATGTGTTTAAGGCCTAGTATCCTGTTTGTGAGGTACTTTTGTGGCCTCTCCAGTTGTTGCAGGTGTCTAGTGAGGTACATGCCAAATGGGGCATTGTACTCGATTAGCGTAATGAGGGAAGAGTAGAGGGAGACTATGACCTCTTTCTTCCTGGATGCAAAACCCTTAGTAATGAGATGTGTCGCATAGAAGGACGATGTCCTTCAAGGATGCATCTGCAGTCCTTACAAATGGGTTGTCCTGTCGTCAGGCAGCCCTTCGGTCGGCCGGATTCCAAAGACTGGGTCTGGCCTCGGCTGGTGTCGCACTTCACCCGACGTCATAGCTGCAGTTCTTTGGGTATAAAGGCATCAGCCGACGCCATTTTCCTCAGTCTTTCTTGCTGCGTGGTGCCAGAAGCTGTTTGCAAGTGCCGGTCGGTCAGAACCAGAGATTACTACTACAAGTACCGAAGACTTCTAAAAAGCGAAGTACCCCATTGGGGACTCTTTCTTGCCTCAGCCGATGTCAGAAAAAGTGAATAACTGTTTAAATTGTGGGAAACAAATACCTCACAAAGATTTCCACTCTTACTGCTTACCTTGCTTAGGCCCAGACCACGACGTAGCAGCTTGTCTAGCCTGTGCTTCTTTCAACCGACGAACGCTTAGACGTCGGTCGGAATTTGCTGAAGAGTTTTCCAGCTCCGCTTTTGCTTACATTATGCCGTCGGATACTCCGACTACGCAAATTACTAAAAAACGCAAGGAAAAGGACTGACACTCGCGGTCCACGGTTTCGGCCGAAACCCCGGTTAAGCCAACCGCGAGTGTCTCGGTTTCGGCTGAAACCGAATCCACGGTTCTTCCTTCGGCCGAAAGCTTGCCACTTACCGAGGCCTCATCCAGCTTGGCTGTATCTGCTACTGAAATCCCACCTGCTCTTGCAGGTTCACAGGATTTATCCGATACTATCCCTTTGGATATTTCTACCCCTGCACGTGGAGCTGCTAGGCCTCCTGCATCCATGTCGATTAAGGCCTTTGCCAGGGCTAAAGCAGCAAAAACTACCAAAACTGTGCCTGCTAAGACCCTCTCACAGGCCCAGTTCTAGTTCACAAATGCTTAGTCTAGCAGAGGATCTCATTTCTTTGATCCGGGGATCCCAACCACATCCAGACAGGGCCTCTCACCCTCCAGAGAAGAGGACTAGAGTAGAGCCCCTGAGCCAGTTTCTTCAGATGGCTCCTCTGATGAATCAGATAATTCAAACCTCCAGAGGCCCTTTTTCTCCTTATGAGGACTCTGATGCAGAAGAGTCCATTCCTTCTGCCTCTCCGCCTGAGGAATTTTCTTTTGGGGAAACCTTGCATGCTATGAGGGAACAATTTCAATGGCAGGGCCAGGATTTTTCAGACTCTAGGAAAAGGCTTAGAACCTTTTTGCATTTGCCACAGCATAGGCCTTTAGCCATTCCTCCAGTACTTACTGTTGTGGATGATGCTTTTAATGATGCTTGTACTGCTCCTGATTCTCTTCCTCCGCCCCCTGCTAAGCCCAATAGGTACTACAGGGTTCGGACACACATTATCATTTGTATAAGGCCCTTTGCAGATCCCAAACTATCTCCCAGGGACCCAAGGCTGTAGCAGCTACCTCTACCAAAACCCTCCCTCTGAAAGGGAATCTAGGGCCTTAGAGAGATGGGGTAAAAAAGTTTATACTTCTGCTACTCTTTCAGCTAGGGCCTTGAACTGTCAATTCCACATGATTCAGTATCAGGAATTTATGTTAGACCAGTTAACTAAAAAGCTGTCCTCGGATGAACCATTAGACAAAAAATCTGTACAGGAAATGGTACATAACATTCAGCAGGTCAGTAATCATTCCTTAAAATGCGGCTATGATGCACTGGAGGCTTCCTTTAGATCAGCCATGACTGGCACAGTGATCAGAAGACATGCATGGTTAAAAGAACAGTCCTTACCAGACCATGTTAAATTAAAGCTCCTAGATGCTCCCATGGATAAGCTTAATTTGTTTGGCTCCCCTGCACAGCAGGTGCTGAAGAAGGTGGAAGAGAAAGCAAAATCTGTCCAGACAGTCAAGGATTTCTTGCAGGTCCAGCCTCCAAGGTTTAGCAGGAACTGGCCTTCCAAGAATTGGTCCTTTCCAGACACCTCCAGAGCTCCGAGAGGCAGGAATAGATGCTCAAGAGGCAGGGGTTAATCCGGAGGTGCCTACAGGGGACGTCAGTGGCAGGCTAACAACCAGCGAGGTACAGCCACAGATCCAGCCACCACCACTTCCACAGGACAATCACAGTGACTTGGCTCTGGCACCGCCTACCAGGGAACAACTAGAGGCACCCTTAGGCGGGAAGCTAGCCTTATTTTCAGTAAACTGGCATTACATCACAGGAGACGAATGGATTTTACAGACAATAGACCCAAGGTTACAGGTTTCACTTCCATACTCTACCAAGGAAGAGAGGAATGCCAAACCTACCTCCAAATCAGAAGACAGAAGCTCTAGAACAAATAACTCACTTACTAAGGATGAGAGCTGTAGAAAGGGTACCATCTATGGAACAAGGGCAAGGATTTTATTCCAGACTCTTCCTGGTACCAAGAAAAGAAAACCAATGGAGGCTTATTCTCGACCTGTCCGCTTTAAACACATACCTCATTGTTCCAAAATTCAAAATGCTGACCCTACAGCAGCTTCTTCCCATGCTGGGCAAGGAGTCTTGGCTGGTAACTCTAGATCTCAAGGAGGCATACCTGCACGTCCCCATACGACCAAATTGCAGAAGATACCTCAGATTTCTTGCAGGATCAGAGCATTATCAATTCTCAGCATTGCCCTTTGGCTTATCTACTGCGCCCAGAGTATTCACGAAATGCCTGGCATCAGTAATTGCTCATTGCAGGCTTCAGGGAATTCAAATTTACCCTTACCTGGACGACTGCCTGTTACAAGCGGACAACAAAAACAAATTAACAAAAGATTTGCAAAGGGTCAATGTTAAGTTGTCAATCTCGCCTTCATTCTTGCTGGATGGGTTCGGAGCCGATCCTCGGCTCCGACTCGGCACTTGCTTTAGCTTAGGAACTCCTTTTACCAGCTCGAGGCAACCCTATATCCCATGATGCAAGGCGGAACTACCTCAGATCTCGTTTGCCGCTTAGCGAAGAGGTCTCCTTTACCAGCAGAGGTAAGTGAATTTCTTGTAAAAGAAAGAGAAGCTTAGTTAGTATTTTTATTTTCCCTTTTTTAGTCATAGTGTAGCCAGTAGTGATTACAGCCCACCCTATTCCCTTATATTTCAAACTTTATAACTTCTTTTTAAACCTTAGTGTAAAAGTTTTTAGTTAGGCCTTAAACCCCAGTTGTTAATCCCTTCCTGTGTGTTGTGTGTAGGGGATTAATTTGTGTGTTTGTTGGGGTTTGTCTGTGTTTCTTCCACCTAGGATATGTCTAGGGAAGGCAAGGTCTCAGGCTTCAAGAAGTGTGACTCGTGCTGTCAGAAAATGTCTCTGACAGACGGTCACACTTCTTGTGTTTCCGTGGCTTACTTAAGCCAGAAGGTTCTCCCTCGAAGGCAGGGTCTGGGAAACCTTCTAAGCCACCGAAGGCTCAGGCTTCAGTATCTAAGCCTCCTCCGTGGCTCCGCTCCGCCGGAGCCGAGATCGCTCGCTGGAACGGCGTATCTGCCTCGAAGGTAGTGGGTTCGGTGCCGGCTGGCTCCGATACCTTATCTACTGTAGCCTTGTCGGCTCCGGCTGGAGCCGACACTTTATCCAGCATCGGAGCCGAGAAACCTTCGGCTCCATCTGGAGTTCAGGAGACTTCGGCTCCGATGGCTCCCTCCCCGGAGAGATCTCGGTCCCCTGCTACTGAGTATCCACTGCCCGGGTCTCCTCTTTTGTCGGAGCGAGCCATCGGAGCCGATCTTCGAGATCTTCCAGGCTGTCTAACCACGACTTGGAGAGGGTGGTAAGCAGGCTGTTGAAGTCTCAGGCACTGGCCCAAATGCTCCATAGCCCGTCTCATCAGACGTCGGCTATAGCCTCACCCCTTGAACTTCCTCCTCCGACTCCACATCGCAGTTCGGAGCCGAGCTTCTCGGGACAGCGACTGTTTCGTGCCGGAGCCGATACATCCTTCGCTCCGTCATCCTCGGCTCCGATCTCCTCCTTGAGACCTTCCTTGAGGGATCCGTCGTCAGGTTTCCACTGTCGGCCCGAGGGGCTAGTGGCATTGGACCCTTGTCCGACCCGCCTCCCTCTCGGGCTTCGCTTTGGTAAGCTCGGCGCCGACATCGACCTCGAGCCTTCCCTCTCACTGGAGCCGGGCATTCCTGTTTCCTCGAGCGGGATATTCCGGTCTCCCGGGGAGGGGAGCCTTTGAGGTGATGAGGAGTGTCCTGGCCTCTGAGCCTGGTCAACTGTCCATCCCTCTAGCTCCTCCCTCATCAGTGCCTGCAGATGCCTCTTGCCAGCCTCTTGCTCTCAGGCCCAGGGATCCATCGCCCCAGGTTTCCCAATTGGGAATTTCCTCCTCTTCCGAGGTTTCTCCTGATCCTGCAGGGGAACCCCCTTGGAAGAGGACGTGTAAGAGGAAACACACAGACTCCCCTGAGTCTACTACATCTGATACCGACTTAGATGAGTCGGAGGGTTCCCCACGGTCCTCCTCTGAGGATGTCTCCTTTTCAGACATCCTTGAGCTCCTCAAACAGAGGGGGAATTGGCCCTCTATTGACTCCTCCGAGGATGAGTCGGTATACCTGGAGGCTTTTGGATCCCGACCCTCCACCTCCTGGGTGTCTCCGCCTTTCGACCCACTGATGCAGGTAGTGGCTCGAAGGCGTGGGCCACTCCAGATTCTGTGGAACCTGTCCCCAGGAGACCATCCAAATTCATCACGGCCCCTTTGGACAAACAGTTCCTTTCCAAGGGTGTCTCTGTGGATGCTATGGTGGTGGCGGCGGCCACTAAGAAGGAACTGGCGGATCCTTCAGTACCTGTCCATCCTCCTAACAAGGATTCTAGGACCATGGACAGGTATGGAAAGCGGATGTTTTCTTCAGCGACCTTTGCTATGCGTTCGCTGAATTATCTTTGTCACTTCACCAGGCTTCAACGAGATGTTCTCAAGGAACTGAGTGAAGTAGTCCAGGATCCTTCTGCTGCTGGGGCTCAGGAAAAGATTGCCTCACAGCTAGCAATCCTGAATTCCATATCTAACTCCTCCATGCGGCTCATATCCTATGCGGCCGATGGAGCGAGCAGGGCCGCAGGCACAGGAGTTGCTCTTAAACGCCAAGCCTGGATGCGGCTTTGTAATTTTGCGGACCCCTTTAAGGCGTCCTTCACTAATACCCCCTTTGATGGTTCAGCTTTGTTCGGACCTCAGGTGAAGGATACCTTGACCAGGTGTGAGCAGGACGGTAAAACTCTTTCTGCCGTTCTAGACCATACCCCAAGGGTCAGAAGGGGGGGAAGATGTGGTTCCGTAAAGCCCAAGGAGCTACACCGGACACACGTGGTCAGTTTACCCCCAGAGGCAGAGGGGGTAACAATGATAGACGCCGCCCTAGAGGCAGGGGGGGTCCTCAGAACCAGGGCAACAGGGAGTCTCTTCCTGAGAAGCCCTTTCAGCACCCCTGAGGTGTTGCCCGACTGTCCACCCTTGGAGGCAGTCGGGGGAAGGATTTCGCTGTACCCAGTAGCCTGGCAATCCCTATCTCAAGAGATGTGGGTACAGTCGATCATATCCGAGGGTTACAAAATCCCTTCAAAGGTATCCTGCCTCAACAATCCCTTCCAGACATCTCACCCGGTCAAAGGGATTTGGCAGAACAGGAGGTTTCAAAGCTCCTAGAAAAAGAGCCGTCCAGACTGCCGGCAGACCAGGTAGGATCCGTGTCTACTGAGATTCTTTTGGTCCCCAAAAGGACGGGAGATTGGAGACCAATATTAGACCTGAGCAATCTAAACAGATTTGTCAAGAAGGCAAGATTCCGGATGGTCACGCTTCAGTCCATTCTGCCCTTTCTGGGCAAGGACAACTGGATGTGCTCTATAGACCTTCAGGATGCGTACTATCACATAAAGATTCACAGATGCTCCAGAAGGTTTCTCCGCTTCGGCTAGGGACCAGTCATTACCAATTCAGAGCACTGCCCTTTGGCCTCACTTCAGCCCCCAGAGTGTTTACCAAATGCATGGCAGTGGTCACAGCTCATCTGAGACGTCAAGGATTCCAGGTGTTTCCCAATTTGGACGACTGGCTCCTCTCCGCCACCACCAAGTGTCAGCTTCTTCAGTCCAGAGACTACACTCTACAGCTTTGCAGGAGTTTGGGAATTTCAGTAAATTTCGAAAAATCTTCTCTGCTGCCTTGCCAATCTATCACCTTTATAGGCGCAGAATTAAACACTGTCAAAATGTTAGCCAGACTAACAGATCAAAGAATTCTGGACATCCAAAATTGCTCGCTTCTATTGCAAAGCAACAAGATCAAAGCCAGATTTATACTGAAGGTTCTAAGTCTTATGGCTGCGGCCATTGTTCTTCTACCACTGGCCCGCTTCCACATGCGTCTTCTGCAGTGGATGTTATTCACGCAGTGGTCGTACCACAGTCTCCCGATGAGGCACGAAATCTTGGTAACACAGTCGTGCCGAGCTCATCTGAACTGGTGGATATCTTCCCCTCTTCATCAGGGCCGACCCTTTATTCCCCCTCCTCCAGTTGCCACAGTCACTACGGATGCCTCTCTGATCGGGTGGGGGGGGCATTATCAGGGCAGGATGGTCCATGGGACGTGGCAACCCATAGAATACCATCTGCACATAAATGTCCTGGAGATGAGCAGTGCTTTTAACGTTGCAAGCCCTCAACGACTTTCTTCCCACGGGGACTATTGCAGTACAAATGGACAACATGTCCGTAGTCTGGTACATCAAAAAACAGGGCGGGACCAGGTCCTATCCGTTATGTCGAGAAGCTCTCAGACTTTGGCAATGGGCGATCTCTTCTCAACGGTTTCTGATAGCAACGCACATCCCCGGCAGGTCCAACCTGTTAGCGGACAGGCTGAGCAGATCCATTCTGATGCCTCACGAGTGGTCTCTCAATCAATCTGTAGTGGATCAGATTTTTCTGAAGTGGGGCACTCCTTGTTGCGATCTTTTGCTACTCCTCAAAACAACAAGTGCCCGATTTCTTCACTCTCTTTCCTCTTCCAGGCCAACTACTGAGAGACTTTCTAACCCAGGATTGGCCCCGGGGACTTCTGCACGCTTTTCCTCCTTTTCCCTTGATTCCACAAGTCATTCAGAAAGCCACCGCTTTGAGAGCCAAGTTGATCCTCATTGCCCCTTATTGGCCTCGACAAATTTGGTTTCCGCCTCTGCATCGTCACCTTCTGGTGCAGCCCTGGCATCTGGACCCAGTTCCGATCTCTTGATCCACCAGTCGGGTCAGCAGCACCGGGCCATTCATTCTCTCAACCTCACTGCTTGGTTGCTCCACTTCCTACCCTAGCCAGGCTACCGATGATTTCGACTCAGTCAGAGACATTTTAGTGTCTTCCTTGAAGTTGTCCACTAGGACTGTTTATGCTAGCAAGTGGCGGCTTTTTCTATTTGGGCAAATTCCAAAATATTGACCCCTTTACAGCTCCTGTACATTCGGTTTTAGATTTCCTGGCGGAGGTTTTTCATTCAGGATCCTCGCCATCTACAGTCAAAGTACAACTGGCTGCTATTTCCAAGTATCATGTTGGCTTGCATGACAATAACATTATGTCTCATAGGTTATGCAAGGCCTTTCTGAGAGGAGTTTTTCTCCTAAAACCACCTATAAAGCATCCTCCTCCGAATGGGATCTAAACTTAATGTTAGCATCCTTGATACTACCTCCCTTCGAACCGTCTGCTTCATGTTCTTTGAAGTTATTGACCTGGAAAACTATATTTTTACTGGCTGTCACTTCTGCAAGAAGGGTTTCCGAGATTCAAGCTCTCTGCATTCGTTCTCCTTATTTGGTTTTTCATAAGGACAGGGTATCATTAAGAACTAACCCTTCCTTTCTCCCCAAAGTCGTATCTCAAAACAACATTAACCAATCTATAGACCTACCAGTCTTTTTCCCAAACTATTCCGACAGAGCTGAACAGAAACTGCATTTTTTGGATGTCCATCGTCAGCTCAGGTACTATTTGCATAGAACTAAACAATTCAGGAAATCGGACCAATTATTTGTCTCCTATGCAGAAAACAGGATAGGTCTTCCAGTATCTAAAGTGACCTTATCCAGATGGTTGACTTCCACTATTTCCTATGTGTACTCTCTGAGGCAAACAGCTATCTTCTAAGCCAAAAGCACACTCAACCAGAAGTCTATCCACTTCTGCAGCTTTTCAGGATAGACTACCCATTGATACCATTTGTGCAGCAGCTACTTGGGCTACTCCCCATACCTTTGTCTCTCATTACAAGTTGGACTTGGCCTCCAGAGATAGGGCCAGTTTTGGTTCCACAGTTCTCAAGAGTCTGTTCCATTGAGCCACCCGGGATACAGGTGCTAGGACGCTGTCCCATCCAGCAAGAATGAAGGCGAGATTGACAACTTAACATTTAGAAGTTATGTACCTACCATAACGCTCCATGTTAGTTGTCTTCTCGCCTTCTTTCTTGGCCCTTCCTCCTTCCCCTGGCCTGGACAGATCTTGAACAGTTCCTATTAGGTTGTTTCCTCCGAGCCTTCATATGAGGACTTCTATTAGGAACTTGTGTTCCTAATTATGTTAGGATAGTCTTTAGCAGGGTAGGTTAGCTACCAAACGAGATCTGAGGTAGTTCCGCCTTGCATCATGGGATATAGGGTTGCCTCGAGCTGGTAAAAGGAGTTCCTAAGCTAAAGCAAGTGCTGAGTCGGAGCCGAGGATCGGCTCCGAACCCATCCAGCAAGAAAGAAGGCGAGAGAAGACAACTAACATGGAACGTTATGGTAGGTACATAACTTCTAATTCATCTACTACAAGCCCTGGGATACACAGTCAATATAAAAAAGTCAAGGCTGATGCCATCCCAAAGGATAACCTTCTTGGGTGCAGATCTGGACACATCAAAACAAATGGCATTCCTGACAGTAGAAAAACAGGAGCAACTCCCTTTCTACTTCATGGCATTAACAAAGCAGAACCAGCTAACAGCAAGAAAAGTCCTGCAAGCTCTCGGTTACATGGCATCCTGCATAATATTGATTCCACATGCCAGACTACATATGAGAAAGTTACAGTGGTACCTAAGGAATTTATGGTCTCAGCACAAGCACAGCCTAGAAACCCAAATTCCAATAATTCCATGCCTGAAGCAAGAATTCCAATGGTGGGCTCAGGCCTGTCAATCAAACAAGGGACTGCCCTTCCACAACACTCAACCAAGCCAGACCATCACAACAGACGCCTCAGACCTCGGTTGGGGGGCACACATGCTGGACAAGTGCATACAAGGCTTATGGACTCAAGACCAGCTGCACCTACACATAAATCAAAAGGAAATGCTGGCAGTAAAACTGGCAATTCAGGCATTTAGACCATTTCTTCGACAGGGTCAACTGCTGATAAGGACGGACAACACCACAGTTATGTGGTACATCAACAAACAGGGAGGCACACATTCGCACTCTATGCCGGATGTCAGTGGACCTCTGGAATGTGGCACTGAGCTTCAACATTCACTTACAAGCAATTTTTGTGCCAGGAAAAGAAAATATACTAGCAGACATCCTAAGCAGAACTACCACGGATGCCCACGAATGGATGCTGCATCCGACATCTTCAAAACCATTACAGGGAAATGGGGACTACCAGAAATAGACTTATTTGCATCCCCACACAATCACCAACTGAAAAAATTCTGCACAAGGACGTACCACCCACTTGCTTGGAAAGTGGACTCCCTATCTTTCAGTTGGAAAAACCTGACAGCATATGCATTCCCACCTCTTCCTTTGATGCACAAGGTGCTATTGAAGATCAAAGAAGACCGTCCAAGGATCATCCTGATGGCTCCAGACTGGCCAAGGCAACATTAGTACCCATTACTGAGGAGTATGTCTCGGGAACAAATATGGCCTCTGCCCCTAGTTCCCTTGCTGTTAACACAGAACAACTTCAAAACCCTGCATCCAAACCTGAAAACACTGCAGCTGGCTGCCTGGAACATTGCATAAGACCAAATAACCCAGATTTATCTCAGAGTTGAAGACATTATCTTGGAGGCTCGCAGACCCTCAACAAGAAAAAATTATTCAGCAAAATGGAAAAGATATCTCATTTGGAGTACTGCAAAAGGAGAGAATGTGTCACTGGTAAACATAGCTAACATCCTGGAATACTTGGCAGAGCTCTTCCACAACGGCCTGTCCTAGTCTTCCATTAAGATTCATGCATCAGCTATTTCAGCAGAATACAACTTGGATCCTCCAGTCTTCTCACATCCTCTGCTCAGGCAGTTTCTGAGAGGAATTAAAATGTAAAACCACCTAGGAAGCCACCATTGCCAGCATGGGACTTGAACTTTGTGCTAGAAAAGTTGACACTCCTCCTTTGAACCAGCAGCAACAGCAGAATTACAATACTTATCATGGAAAACTGCTTTCCTGCTTGCAATCACTTCAGCAAGAAGGGTATCTGAGCTACAGGCATTAATGGCAGTACAGCCCTTCCTGATCTTCCATCAAGATAGAGTGTCCATGAGAACTAATCCTACTTTTATACCAAAGGTGGTCTCCAGGGTATCTTTAAATCAAGCTATCCACCTACCTACATTCTTCCCCAACCCACAGAACAGGGGAGAAAGACTGTTGCATACCTTGGATGTACATAGGCAATTACGTTACTACCTGGACAGGACCAAGAGCAATAGAAAAACTGACCAGCTACTGGTAGCATATGCAACAGGAATGGAAGGAAAAGCAATTTCAAAACAGACCATCTCTAAGTGGATAGGAAATTGCATTAGATTTTGTTACTCCTACCATGGGAAGAAAACTCCAGAAAACATCAGGCCTCACTCTACAAAGGCTACAGCCACTACCACAGCTTTTCTACGAGGAGTGGCTACCAAAGACATTTTAGAGGCTGCTACTTGGAGCTCCGTGCATACATTTGCCAAGCATTATAATTTACCTTTATACTCCAGATCCCGAGCGGGTTTTGCCACTGCTGTTTTGCAAGGGATCTTAACTACACCATAATCTTATTTCTCCTCCTCCCCCAGTTTGGCTATGGTATTCTACCCATTTGTAAGGACTGCAGATGCATCCTTGAAGGACATAGTACAGTTTTGTACCTACCATAAATGTAGATGTCCGATAGGCATGCATCTGCAGTCAGGATTACCCACCCTCCTTCCCCTCTGTGGTACTCCTAGGGTATTTGCCCATCTTGTAGCTAGCTGGGGGAATCTATTATGGTGTATTTGTTTGTATATATGTACATACATGCTTATTTTTTCTTTGCTCTCTACTATTTGGAACCATTTGCATTTATCCAAATTTAGCCTTCCTAGAGGGCACCTGGCATCTGGGGCAAGAAACACTGAGGAAAATGGCGTCGGCTGATGCCTTTATACCCGAAGAACTGCAGCTATGACGTCGGGTGAAGTGCGACACCAGCCGAGGTCAGACCCAGTCTTTGGAATCCGGCCGACCGAAGGGCTGCCTGACGACAGGACAACCCATTTGTAAGGACTGCAGATGCATGCCTATCGGACATCTAAATTTATGGTAGGTACAAAACTGTACTTTCTGACCACAGTGGCAATGTGGTGGTCAAAAGAGAGGTTGCTGTCAACCAGTGTTCCCAGATTGTCCAGTGGACTGCCATTGATGTGGTAATTCAAGGGAACTGGGTTTTTCCCAAGGGGGATGATGACATATTTTTTGGCATTGAGCTTAAGGCCATGGATGTTCTTCGTGTTTCACTGTTGCAGTCATCGCATTTGGTTTATCTGCGTGCAGTAGCCCTCAGTCGACCTGATTATCAAAGTCTTGGGTCCTGCGTCAGTTGCTGTCTCATCTTCCGTGACATCAGGTAGTAAGGGGTATAAAGCATGCAGCCAACGGCATTATATCAGTCTTTCTTGCCATGCAGTGCCCGAAGCAGAAGCAGTTCGCAAGTGCTGGTTGGCAGACTCCTGAAATTTTCGTTTTCGAGTTTCAGAACCGAAGTCTTCAACTAAAGCTAAGAACCCCATTGGGGAAACTTTTTCTTGCTCTAAACCAATGTCAGTAAAAGTAAGTAGTTGTATTTCTTGTGGAAAGCAAATACCTCAAAGATTTCCATTCATACTGTATTCCTTGCCTAGGCCCTGACCAAGATAACCTTGCTGTCGGTTTTGTGCCTTATTTGAGCAACGAACTATTCGTTATCTGTATATTTACGCTTCTAAATATTTTGGTGCTTGGTTTAATTATCCAGATATGTCTTCAGTAAGCCATCTGACTACGGATATTCCGAAAAAACGCAAAGATAAAGACAGAGACAGGCCGCCTAGGTCCAAAGCTGCCGACGACACTTCTCCTATGCCAGTTGCCAGTTCGCCGGTACTCAGTAAGATGCTTTCACAGCCCCTGATACCTGCTACTTCAGATTCGAGGCCTCTACTGAGACCCATTCAGAGTCCGGTATGCCGCGAGATGCTTCAAACGTGGAACCTGCGTATGTCTCCACCTTGGATGGGTCCGGAGCCGCTGTGCAGGCACCGGCTTCTGAGTATGTATTCAGGCCTACTGACTTGCATATTAAACCAACGCCATCTTCGTCTTCAAGGCCTAAATCTCGAACCATGACTAGAAAACCGATGCCCAGACCGCATGGTCAGGCCTCTCTGCCTAAAAAACAAATTATAAGAATGGCTGAAGACCTTGTTACTTTAATTAAGGGAAGCCAACCTTCCCCCTCTAAGAGACCTAGGACTGAATTTGCTTATGATACTTCTGACCAGGATTCTGAAATTTCTGTTTCTCTGATGACCAGGATTTACCCTTATCTACCTGTGAGGATTCTGAAGCAGAGGACTCTATTCCCTCTGCCCCCCCCCCCCCCCCCAGAGGATTTCTCTTTTGGTGAAACTCTGCATACTCTTAGGGAGCATTTTCATTGGATAAGCCAGGATTATTCTAACTCTAAAGAGGCTTAGGGATTTCTTAGTCCTACCCCAGCACAGGCCTTTAACTGTACTGGACATTGTGGATGATGCCTTTTCAGAATCTAATTTGGCCCCTGACTCTCTACCTCCTGCTCCCAGAAAACCTGATAGATATTACAAGGTTCCTGACTCTCAAGTTTCTTTTTAAACATCCCACTGTGGATCCTGAGACCTTTTCACAGGGACCCAAGGGCATTAAGGCTACTACTGCCAAAAATCCTACCCCTTCTGATAGAGACTCCAGGGGGCTGGGTAGATTGGGTAAGAAGGTATACACTTCTGCTACCTTGGCCATCAGGGCCTTAAACTGCCAATTTCATATGTTAAATTATCAGCAGCATATTATTGGACTGCTTAAACAGACAATTATGTTGATTCCTGATTGTGCTGAAAATAAGGATTTACAGGATTTAATGCATTCTGCTGAACAGGTTGAAAAACATTCTTTGCAATGTGGTTTTGATTCACTAGAGGCATCTTGCAGGGCTGCTGTCCACTGGGTCTGTACTTAAAAGGCATGCTTGGCTTAAGGAGCAGTCCTTGCCAGATCATGTTAAAGCTAAACTACTGGATGCTCCCTTAACTCAGGACCGCCTGTTTGGACCAAAGCAGAAGTTCTTAAAAAGATGGGGGAAAAAGCTAAACCTATGCAAACTGTTAAAGATTTCCTGCAAGTACAGCCTCCAAGATTTAGTAGGCATTGGCCCTCTAAAAATTGGTTCTTTCCTGCCCCTTCCAAGCCTTCTCAGTCCAAACCCAGATCCAGCAGAACACCCAGGCTTTAGTCCCGGGGTACGCACAAGACTAAGCAGTGGGGGGCTTCCACTTTCAATTCAGGGAATAGTAAGACTCCCTCCTATGATAAATTGTCTCAATGACTTAACTTTAAAACTTCCAAGCACTTCTCAACTGACTGCTCCTTTAGAGGGAAGGATGGCTCTGCAGGCAAAAAGCTGGGAACTCATTACCTAGGACAAATGGGTTTTAAATCTAGTTTCCCAAGGATACAGATTTCAATTCCCTACGTTATCAACCCCAAATGGTTGGCCAGATCTACCCTGAAATCACTGGGCAAAAGCTCAAAAGCAAGTACTTTCTCCCTTAAGCATGAAAGCTATTCAAACTGTACCAGAAGAGGAAAAGGGACACTGTTTTTACTCCAGACTCATTTCCTGGTACCCAGAAAGGACAACTCCTGGTATCTTATCCTGGACCTATCTACCTTGAACACCTTTTTGGTGATTCCAAAATTCAAGATGCTAACTCTTCATCAGTTGCTTCCTATGCTAGGCAAAGATGCCTGGTTGGCAACACTCGATTTAAAGGAAGCCTACCTGCATATCCCAATCAGGGAATCTTGCAGAAGATTACCTACGCTTCAAAGCAGGCTACTTGCACTATCCGTTCTCTGCACTGCCCTTTGGCTTATCTACTGTGCCCAGGGTATTCACAGTGCCTAGCTCCAGTCATTGCATTTTGCAGGCAAAGAAATATTCAAATATATCCATACCTGGACGATTGTCTAATTCAGGCAGAAAACCAGGACATACTTTTGAATCATCTGGCATTTGTACAAAAGGTGCTAACTTTTCTGGGGTCCACCATAAACAAAAATAAATCACATCTGGTACCCTGTCAGCAAATTATATTCCTGGGAGCAAGCTTGAACTTCACAGATGGCGTTCCTCATGCCAGAGAAACAAGTTCAGTTGACAACTTACTTCAGACTAATGGCCACACAAACCCTGCTATCTGCAAGGCAAATACTGCAAGCCTATGGGGTTCATGGCCTCTTGCATTCTACTAATTCCATATGCAAGACTGCATATGAGGAAACTACAGTGGTATCTTAAAAAAACCTGTGGTGTCAACATTCTCATGACCTAGAAGCAATGATTTCTATCATACTTTGCCTGCGGTTAGAGTTCCTTTGGTGGGCAGAGGCCTGCCACCAAAACAAGGGACTACCATTCACTCTACCCCCTGCTGCCCAAACACTAACAGACGCATCAGACTATGCATGGGGGGCTCACCTGGCAGGGAAGTGCAATGAGGGCAAATGGAACCCAAGTTAAATGCACCTACATGACAATCAAAAAGAAATGTTAGCTGTACAGAATGCTCTGACAGCCTTCAAGGACCACATTGTTCCAGGACAATTAATGGTAAAGACGGACACCACTTGTGGTACATAAACAAGCAGGAGGGCACCCATTCTTACCCCCTCTGCAGACTAGTCATGCCTCTGTGGAACACAGCCTTGAGCTACCAAGTGCATCTACAGGCTCAGTTCCTGTCAGGAAAACTAAATACACTGGCAGATGAACTAAGCAGAAATCTTATGGACCCACACGAGTGGAAACTGGAGCCAATGACTTTCAACTTGTTGACAAATGGGGGAGCCCTGATATAGACCGGTTTGCCCCCTCCAGAACTAGCAATTGGACAAATTCTGCACAAGGACTCCTCACAAACCAGCTTGGAAAGTGGATGCTGTATCCTCCAGCTGGAAAAACCTATCAGTTTATGCCATTCCCCCTCTGCCTCTCTTAACCAAGGTACTACTAAAGATCAAACAGGACAAACCAAGGACGATTCTGATTGCATGGCCATGCCAACACTGGTACCACCTCTTGCGCAGTGTGTCACTGCTGGCTCCATGGCACCTGCCTCAGACCCCTACCCTGTTGTCTCAACAGAACAAGATTCTGCACCCTCAGCTTCAAACCCTGAACATGGCAGCCTGGCTAATTACCTAATCTCTCCACTACCATTCCTCAGTAAACAAGTGTGGGATGTCATTTTGGAGGCAAGGAGGCCTAGTACTAGAAAATCTTATGCTGAAAAATAGAAAAGATTCTGTAACTCAGATTCTTCAATACCTAACTGATATGCTTCACAAGGGCCTTTCTTTTTCCTCCATTAAAATTCACGCCTCAGCCTTTTCAGCTCATTATAACACAGACCCAACCCTGTTCTCTCACCTTCTGCTCAAGCAGTTCCTCAGAGGGGCCAAAAACTTAAGACCACCCAGGAGAGCCCCACCTCAAGCCTGGGACCTCAACTTTGTATTGGAAAAACTCACTCTTCCTCCTTTTGAGCCAGTTGCAAGTGCAGATTTAAAATTCCTTTCATGGAAAACGGCCTTCCTTTTAGCAATCACTTCAGCAAGAAGGGTATCTGAATTACAGAACCTTATGGCAGTGGAGTCTTTCATCATCTTTCATGCGGACAGGGTTTCCCTCAGGACCAATCCTTCTTTCATGCCCAAGGTGGTATCCAGTGTGGCTCTTAATCAATCCATTAATTTGACTACCTTCTTTTCTAATCCACAGAACAAAGGGGAACGGATACTGCACACCTTAGATGTGCACAGACAACTTAGATTTTACTTGGGCAGGACTAAATCTCAAAAGAAGTCTTAACAACTGCTGGTGGCATTTGCTACAGGGGCAGAGGGGAAGGCTATCTCAAAGCAAACCATTTCTAAATGGATAGGCCATTGCATTTTTTTCTGTTATAAGCACCATGGAATACCTATCCCACAGTGGATTAGACTCCATTCAACCAGGGCTGCATTTACCTCTACAGCCTTTCTCAGAGGTGTACCTACCAGGGACATCCTAGAAGCTGCTACCTGGAGTTCTCTGCATACTTTCGCCAAGCATTACCATTTACCAATTTTCTCTAAATCCAGAGCTGGCTTTGCCACTGCAGTTTTGCAGAGCCTTATAGCTGGTCCTAATGCTGTCCAAATACCTCCTCCAATCCTTAGCTTTGGGAATCTACCCAAATGTGATGACTGCAACAGTGTGTACACTTACCATAAATGTAGATGTAAAAGTGTATTCACTGTTGCAGTCCTGGTTACCCTCCCTCCAACCCCCTGGATTTTTTTGGCTATACGTTTACTCTCCTATACTATGCTTAAAAGCTTTTTGGTGTATTTGCTTTTTTGTTGGAGGTGTAACCTTGTATGTATATATTTTAATTGCTCCCCATTAGGGGGGCACCTGACATCTGGGGCAAGAAAAACTGATGTAATGGCATTGGCTGCATGCTTTATAACCCTGACTCAGGACCCAAGACTTTGATAATCAGGCCGATTGAGGGCTACTACAAGCAGATAACCCAAATGTGATGACTGCAACAGTGAGTACACCCTAACATCTACATTTATGGTAAGTGTACACAACTGTACTTTCTGACACCAGTCGTCTGTCTCATTGAGGCCTTTCTGTAGGATGTCAACATCACTTGGGGAGTTAATAATAGCTGCCAACTTCCAGTCGTCTGCGAACGTAGTCAGCTAGAGTCCCTTTGTGTTGGCCTGGACTTCAGAGAAGTAGATGCCAAACAGGAGAGGACCCAGGACTGAACCCTGTGGGACTTCACTCATGACTGGTCTGCAGTCTGACTTGGAGTGAGGTACTTTCACACTGTGTTCTGTCTGTGAGCCAGTTTGCAACCCACCTAGTGATATAGAAGTTGATGCCTAGCTTAGTTTTTCTATGATTCCTGAGTGGGGAATGGTATCAAAGGCCTTGGCCAGATCAAGGTAGGTTGTATAAACCACCTTGTCCTCATCCACAGCTCTGGTGACTGACTCAAAGAAATCAACCAAGTTAAGCAGGCACGATCTACCCTTAAAACCAAGCTGTGTAGGATCCAGAGTTTTGAGATTGCCTATATCCTTGTTTATTAGGTCCATGATTATGTGTTCTATAGCTTTGCACATCAGACTCGTCTGGCTAATGGGGCGATAGTTCCCAGGGTCTGTAGACGCTCCTCCTTTGTGGAGAGGGATGACTGTAGCAGTGCGCCATTTGGTAGGACAAAGCCTAAGGTGAGGCTGTGATTGAACAGGGCACACAGGTGAGGTGCCAGATCACTCTGTAGTTCATATAGAACACAGCCAGGGATTTTGTCAGGTCCCATAGAAGCTGTATTCTTGGCCTTAGACAGTTCTGTATTAACCTGTGCAGTAGTAACACTGGGTGCCTGGCAATCTGCTGGTATTGGGATTGGTCTTTTGCGGGAGGAGGGTAAAGTTGGCACTGAATCGGTCTGCCAGTATATTGGCAATATCTGTTTGCTCAGTATAGGAGTTACCATTGTGCAGTAGCTCAGAGCAAATCTGGGTATTGCTGTGGAGATTCTTTACATAACTATAGAATGCCTTGTGGTTGTCTTTACTGCCTACTGCAGTTCTGTTTTCATAGCTAGCTTTAGAGGTTTAGGTTGATAAGGGATATTTTACAGTCTTGGGACTTTACCTTATTTTGCATCAGTTTCCTCCTTCTCTTGTAGAATTTTTTATGGCAGGGGACCACCAGATTGGTTTCCTTTTTTTGGAGGAGAGCGTCTTGGTTCTATTAGGTATGGTTAGATCAATGCATTTGTGTACATCTTCGTGCAGTGCATTGGTGTATGATTCAGCAGTCATGCAACTATTCTCTATTTGCATGGGTGCCGTGAAGTTAGCCATCTCTGGTTTAGGAGACCAAAGTTAGCTTTGGAGAAGTTTTTCATGGTGGTTACCTTGGGGTGCGGGGTGGGAGGGATGTGGATTTCCGAGGGTATTAGTTTGTGGTCGGATCTAACCAAGGAGGAGTTGACTATTGGTGTAGAGCAGCGGTCGTCCATGTTAGTAATGACCAGGTCAAGGATGTTGCTGACTCTAATTGGGGGTAAGAACGAGCTTGTCCAGGGCATTGGAACTGATGAATTCCAAGAAATGTTGGGCAAGTGTATTGGTACACTAGTAGTTTTCCCAGTTAATGAAGGGGTAGTTGAAGTCGCCCGGTATGACTAAGTTAGGTTGGACCCTAATATTCTCCAGGGTGCTTAGGAATGTGGAGTGTGCGTCTTGAGACATGGTTGGGGACCTGTTGCAGGCTATAACCTGAATCGCTGCCTTACCTAGTGTTAGCTGCACCTGAAGTATCTCAGATGCGTTATTTTGGGCTACCAGTCTAGAGGTGTGTGCATCCTTTATGAATATAGAATCGCCTCCGCCTTTGGAGCTTCGGTCCAAGTTCTGGGGCTGAAAGGTTTAGAATGAGTTCTAGCCTGGTAGTGCAGGGCTGCTTTCTGCTGCATTGAACCAGGTCTCTGTTACAGCACAAATGCCTATGTTCTCCATTTTAAGGAATGCTTTGAGCGAGTGCATTTTGAGACTTCGGACCCTCGTATTACATTTCTTTGTAGCTGTTACGGTAGTAATTTGGTCTTTGGAACACCACTTAAAAAGGCATTATAGGGGTGGCAAGAGCCTTGGCCAGTATCCGGAAGCTCTAGGGGTGACAGATTCAGGCCATCTCTGGCAAAACTTTGAGGTCTGTCAATCACGTCATTCCAGGCAGACAAATACTAGATCCCCTTAGAATGACACCAGAAACTTGGCCATTTGTTGAAATCAATCATTTTCTGCTTGTACTGTGGTATCATTCTGGGTGATGGTAGGATACTGCTCAGGGCTAGGATCATACCCACCTGGGCTATATAATCCAAGAGCTTTTCCATGTCTGTCTTCAGGTAGTCCAGGGAGGTACATCTCTGGTCATTCACACCCACATGTACAATGACAGTCATATTTGTACCTGTTGTTGAGGGACCTGAGTGCATGCGTTATGTGACAGATTCTGGTGCCCGACAGGCAGCTGACTGTTACTTTCTCCTTATTCAACCTAGTGAGTGAAACATCAGTGTGCCTCACTATTGAGTCACCTATGGCTAGTGTGTTGGGCATGCTGTTGTACCTTAAGGGCTTTGGTTGAGTGGCACACTGTTTAGGAGAGTTGTGTGTCTCATGATTAGTGTTATGTTGTTGTGGTCGAGTGTGTTTCTGCCGTGGAAGTCTCTGCTGTTTGAGTAGATTTTAAACGGGGAAGCTTCTGTAGGAGTTTTCAGATTTCCTCATTTAACAAGTTTGAGTCTCCTACATGGTTAGTGCCTTGGAATTTTGATTCTTTGGTCAGTGGTGAGACCTGCAAGCCATAAAGCTTTTAGGGTTGTTACAAAGCTTTTCCTTCCTTCAAGTAGTTACTTCAGCTTGATTATTTGATAGATGCTGTCAGCGTTTATGAGCGACAATTACTTTGTAATAAAAAGAGAAAAATCCAGAGGGATATGGATGATTTTTCGAATTGGCAGGTATTTGCTTGGCCCAGGGAACGCACTGGTCAGAATGCGTCTGATAGAACCACCCATTATTCCACCACCTCAAATAATATGACGGCATCGAATTTAATGGGTGGTTAAACCCGGTGAAGGAGACAAATCTGGACTGAGGGAGGCGGAGCCAGTCATCCCGGTTCCCGGTGGGGATACTATCTCACTCTGTTTTTTTTTTTTGGAGAATCTACAAGAGCTGTGGGCCCCATACGTTTTGAGGAAGGGACGCATGCTCCCCCAGTGCTTTCCAGTTTGTTTGGCCACAATGAAAAAGGAAACGGCATCTTATTGACTAACAATGGAGCACAGAGTAAACACAGTGACCCAATGTTGCTGCCGCACAGCACAGGGGGATGTACAGGTTCTACCAGCTACGCTACCACTTTGACTGTACCTTATGCCATTCAGAAGGCACCTTTTCGCAATCGACTGCAGAGCAGGGGGCGCCAGAAACGGAAGGCTTCCCAGGAGGAGGAGCAGCAGCCATTGACCATCAAAAAGATGTGGCAGCAATGGAGCATATGTTAGTATGGAATATTTCACATAGGGCATTGACTGAGACTGAAAGCAAGGTTTTGAATAAAGGTAGGTCATTTATTCCAGCTAATAAAATGACAGTAATTGATAATGTGCCGGAATTAAAAGCTTTTGCACGTAGTATAATGTTAAAGATGCAATTTGGTGAAGCTGCTAATGATACTACTGGCATTAATGTTTTTAAGAAACCAACTGGGTATAGTCCTGCTAACAATACAGTATTAGAAGCCTTTGAGAAAGTTTGCATCAGAGAAATATATAATCTTTATGATATTAATGGTTTTGGTAAATGTTTCAACAATCTTAAAGAAGAAAGGACAGCTTTGAACTGTTTAGGGAATGATGCCTCGATTTTCATGAGACCGGCAGACAAAGGAGGGTTGCTGGTAATAATGGACTATTCTTTTTATAGGGATTCTGTGTTTAATAATCTTGATGATACCAAGATGTTAAGTTGTCAATCTTGCCTTCATTCTTGCTTGATGGGTTCGGAGCTGATCCTCGGCTCCGACTCGGCACTTGCTAAGCTCGAGAGTCACTTTTACCAGCTCGAGGCAGCCCCATATCCCATGATGCAAGGCGGTAAGTACCCAGATCTCGTTTGCCGCTTCGCTGATGAGGTCCTCCTTTTACCAGCTCCTGGTAAGTGTTTATTGTTACTAAAATTTTAGCCCCAATCAGAGAAATTTTCTCTTTTCTATAGATTTCTATCTTTTCTAGGTAGTTGTGAGGGTGTGTGTGTGTGAGTTTTTTCTTCACATACTTTAACTTTAGTTTGTCTGATTCGGGACTGTGTGTGTAGTGTTTGTTTTGGACTATGTCTAAAGAACAGAGGGTCTCAGTCTTCAAGAAGTGTGACTCGTGCTGTCAGAAGATGTCTCTGACAGACGGTCTCACTTCTTGTTTATACTGCCTGGGACCTCTCCACCTGCAGGACTCCTGTGCAGTTTGTCACACTTTTAGCCAGAGTGTCCTGCAGGAAAGGAGAAATAAACTTATTTTAAGGGGTCTCCTTAAACCGGAGGGCTCCCCGGCCAAATCGGCTCCAGGCAAGCCTTCCAAGATTACCAAGGTCCAGGCTTCGGTTACTAAGCCTTCGGCCTTGGCTCCGACTCTTTTGGAGTCGAGATCGGCTCCGGCTGGAGCCGATCCTAACTTGGCTAAATCCTCGGCACCGATGGCTATCAGTGCCGATACTGTTACTGTCACCTTGGTGTCGGCTCCGACTGGCTCCGACCACCACGTGGCTCAGGCTTCGGTGTCAGCGCCGACCAGCTCCGACACCATTGTTTCCTTGCCTGTATCGGCTCCGACTGGAGCCGATACATCTGGACCTACACTTGGAGCCGAAAAGTTATCGGCTCCGTCTGGATCTGTGGGGTCTTCGGCTCCGATGGTTCCTCGAGGAAGAGGTCCAGGTCTCCCTCTTTGGAACCAATACTGTCGGCTCCGGCCTCACCTCTTCTTTCGGAGCGGAGCCATCGGAGCCGATCATCTAGGTCTTCCAGGTTGTCAGACCACGATTTAGAGAGGGTGGTAAGCAGATTGTTAAAATCACAGGCACTAGCCCAAATGCTTCATAGTCCGTCTCAACAGACGACTATTAGTCCACACCCTCTTCAAGTTCCTCCTTCGACTCTACCCCAGAGTTTGGAGCTTGAGTCTACGGGAATAGTTACTGCTATGGCTGAGGGCCAGATACCCCCCCTTTCTGCGCCTTCAGCATCTACTCATCTCCTCCTCGAGACCTTCCTTGGAGGGATTTGATGGCCGGGCTTCCCTAGTCTGCTCCGAGGGGGTGAGTGGCATCGGACTCTTGTCCGACCCCGCTCTTCCCCTTGGAGCTTCGGCCTTGGTTAGTTCGGCTCCGACATCTGCCTCGGAGCCTTCCCTTTTGGTGGGCCCGGGAGTCCCAGTTTCTTCGGAACGGGTTCTCTCGGACCTCCCTGGGAGGGGAGCCTTCGAGGTGATGAGGAGTGTGCTGGCCCCTGGGCTCAGTCAGCAGTCTATTCCTTTAGCTCTTCCCTCTACGGTGCCTGTTGATATCTCTTCCCGCTCTCTTGCTCCCGGACCGAGAGATCCACCGCCTCAGGTCTCCCCATTGGGAGGAACCCCCTCTTCCGAGGATTCTCCTGATCCGTCAGGAGATCCTCCGCGCAAGAGGACTTGTAAGAGGAAGCACCTGGACTCCCCTGAGTCTACTACTTCGGATACTGACTTAGAGGAGTCGGAGGGGTCCCCAAGATCCCCCTCTGAGGATGTCTCTTTTTCAGACATCCTAGAACTCCTGAAACAGAGGGGAAACTGGCCCTCCATCAATCCCTCCGAGGATGAGTCGGTATACCTAGAGGCGTTTGGTTCTCGACCCTCCACCTCCTGGGTGTCTCCGCCTTTTGACCCCCTTATGCAGGTAATCGCTCGAAAGGCTTGGGCTTCTCCTGATTCCGTAGAACCAGTTCCCAGGAGGCCTTCTAAATTTATTACAGCCCCTTCCGAACAGCAATTCCTTACAAAAGGTGTCCCTGTTGATGCCATGGTGGTGGCGGCCGCCACTAAAAAGGAACTTGCAGATCCTTCCGTACCAGTCCATCCTCCTAACAAGGATTCTAGGACCATGGACAGGTATGGTAAGCGGATGTTTTCCTCAGTGACCTTTGCTATGCGTTCGCTGAATTATTTGTGTCACTTCACCAGACTCCAAAGGGACATCCTTAAAGAACTAAATGAAGTAGTACAGGATCCTGCAGCTCCGGGGGCACAAGACAAGATTGCTTCCCAGCTAGGAATCCTTAATTCCATAACTAACTCCTCCATGCGACTGATTTCGTATGCAGCAGATGGAGTGAGTAGAGCCGCAGGTACAGGAGTGGCTCTGAGACGTCAATCCTGGATGCGGCTCTGTAATTTTGCAGATCCCTTCAAGGCGTCCTTCACAAACTCTCCCTTTGATGGGTCAACTTTGTTTGGTCCTCAAGTGAAGGATACATTGACCAGGTGTGAGCAAGACGGCAAGACTTTCTGCCGTAGGGGTCCGTTTTTCTACCCCTTCTAGACCTTACCCCAAAGGAGAGAAGGGTGGAAAGATGTGGTTCCGCAAATCCCAAGGAGTCACGCCGGATACACGTGGTCAGTTTACCCCTAGAGGCAGAGGAGGTAATAATAACAGACGCCGCCCTAGAGGCAGAGGGGGTCCACAAAACCAGGGAAGCAGAGAGTCTCTCCTCTGACAAGCCCTTCCAGCATCCCTGAGGTGTTGCCCGACTGTCCATCCTTGGAGGCAGTCGGGGGAAGATTATCGCTGTACCCACAAGCCTGGCGTTCCCTCTCACAAGACAGATGGGTACAGTCGATCATATCCGAGGGTTACAAAATTCCTTTCGAGGAAAGTCCCTTCAATCTCAAAAATTCCCTTTCATATGTGCCACCCGGTCTAAGGGAAATCGCAAAGTTAGAAGTATTAAAGCTTCTACACAAAAGGGCCATTCAGCCAGTTACAACAGACCATTCAGAGCCCGGAATCTACTCAAGGTTCTTTTTGGTCCCCAAAAAGACGGGAGATTGGAGACCAATATTGGACCTCAGCAGACTCAACAAGTCTGTGAAAAAGACGAGATTTCGAATGGTCACACTTCAAGCAATTTTGCCCTTCCTGGGCAAAGACAACTGGATGTGCTCAATAGGCCTTCAGGATGCATACTATCACATAAAAATTCACAGACACTCCAGAAGGTTTCTCCGCTTTCGGCTGGGGTCCAGTCATTTTCAATTCAGAGCCCTGCCCTTTGGTCTCACTACAGCCCCCAGAGTGTTCACCAAATGCATGGCAGTGGTCATGGCTCACCTGAGACGTCAAGGATTCCAGGTGTTTCCGTATCTTGACGACTGGCTCCTTTCAGCCACCACCAGGCATCAACTTCTCCAAGCCAGGGATTACACCCTAAATCGCTGCACTCAGGAATTTCGATCAACTACGAAAAATCCTCCTTGTTGCCCTGCCAGTCTATTACTTTCATAGGCGCAAATTTAGACACTGTTTCGATGTCAGCAACCCTCACAGACCAAAGAATCTCAGATATCCAAAGTCATGTGCGGATCATCCTTGCCAGCAAAAAGGTACAAGCCAGACTGGTCCTGAAAGTGTTGGGCCTCATGGCAGCGGCCATTACTCTTCTTCCCTTGGCCCGCTTTTACATGCGTCTCCTTCAATGGATGTTGTTCACCCAGTGGTCTTACCAACAACTTCCCGTGCGTCACCAAATCCTGGTCACACAAGCTTGCAAAAACCACCTATCCTGGTGGATTTCTTCTCCCCAGATTCATCAGGGCAGACCCTTTGTATCCCCGGCCCCGGTAGCCACAGTCACTACGGACGCCTCCCTGATCGGGTGGGGGGGGTCATTATCAGGGCAGGATGGTTCATGGGACGTGGCAACCATTCGAATACCACCTGCACATAAATGTCCTAGAGATGAGAGCAGTGCTTTTAACGTTGCAAGCCCTCAATGACTTTCTTCCCTTGGGAACAATTGCAGTTCACACGGACAACATGTCTGTAGTATGGTATATCAACAAGCAGGGCGGAACCAAGTCCTACCCCTTGTGTCGAGAAGCTCTCAGACTTTGGCAATGGGCGATCTCCTCTCATCGGTTTCTGGTAGCAACGCATATCCCTGGGAAAACCAACATTCTAGCGGACAGATTGAGCAGAGCTATTCTCATGCCTCACGAGTGGTCTCTCAAACAATCTATAGTGGAGGAGATTTTTCTAGAATGGGGCCGCCCATGTTGCGATCTTTTTGCTACTCCCCAAAACAGCAAATGCCCAGACGTCTTCTCTCTCTTCCCACTGCCAGGCCATCCCCCCAGAGACGCTCTTATCCAAGATTGGCCCCAGGGACTTCTTTATGCCTTTCCTCCCTTTCCATTGATTCCACAAGTACTCCAGAAAGCCACCGTTTTGAGAGCCAAAATGATTCTCATTGCCCCTTATTGGCCTCGACAAATTTGGTTTCCGTTCCTCCATCGTCACCTCTTGGTGCAGCCGTGGCATCTGGACCCAGTGCCAGACCTTCTGATCCACCAATCGGGTCAGCTGCATCGGTCCATTCCTTCTCTCAACCTCACAGCTTGGTTGCTCCACTTCCTTCCTTAGCCAGGCTTCCTATGATCTCTAACCCGGTTAGGGATATCATAGTGGCTTCCCTTAAATCCTCTACTAGAAGGATTTATACCAGCAAGTGGAAACGCTTCTCTTTTTGGGCAAGATCAAAGAATATAGATCCCTTTACTGCCCCTGTACATGCAGTTTTAGATTTTTTAGCGGAAATCTTTCACTCGGGCTCTTCATCTTCCACGGTCAAAGTTCAGTTGGCTGCTATCTCGAATTTTCATGTCGGGTTTGCAGATCACAACATTATGTCCCACAGGCTTTGTAGAGCTTTTCTAAAAGGGATTTTACTCCTTAAACCTCCTGTTAGGAGTCCTCCTCCTCAATGGGACCTAAATCTAGTGCTGACATCCTTAATTCTTCCTCCCTTCGAGACAGCTGTTTCATGTTCACTGAAGTTTCTTTCATGGAAAACGCTCTTCCTTGTCGCTATTACCTCGGCCAGGAGAGTATCAGAACTTCATGCCCTCTCTGTTCGTCCCCCTTATTTGGTCTTCCACAAGGACAGGGTATCCTTGAGAACTAATCCATCCTTTTGCCAAAGGTGGCTTCGAAAACAAATTTGAACCAATCTATTGATCTCCCTGTATTTTTCCCTAATTACTCCAACAGATCGGAACAAAAATTACATTATCTTGATGTTCACCGCCAACTCAGATATTATTTGGACAGAGCAAAACAATTCAGGAAATCCGATCAGCTCTTTCTTTCTTATGCTGTAAATAAGAAAGGCCTTCCTGTTTCCAAAGTGACCTTATCTAGATGGCTTTCGTCCACCATCTCCGAAATCTATCAACTCAGGGGCAAACAGCTGTGCTCAAAACCAAAAGCGCATTCCACCAGAAGTTTAGCCACTTCCACAGCCTTTCAGGCTAGACTCTCTATAGACACTATTTGTGCAGCAGCCACTTGGGCCACTCCTCATACCTTTGTTTCTCACTACAAATTGGATTTGGCCTCCAGGGATACAGCCAGTTTTGGTTCTACGGTTCTCAAGAGTCTGTTCCATTGAGCCACCCAGGGTAGAGGTGCTAGGGACGCGGTCCCATCAAGCAAGAATGAAGGCGAGATTGACAACTTAACATTGAGAAGTTATGTACCTACCATAACGTTCCATGTTAGTTGTCTTCTCTCGCCTTCTTTCTTGCGACCCTCCCTTCTGCCCCCTTGCCTGGACAGACCTTGATCTCCCTTGTTTAGAGATTGCTTCTTAGGCACCAGTGGGTTTATCTGGTTCCCATTACAGCCCTTCCTTTAGGGTAATTGCTTTCTTTCCTCTGTGGAAACTTTTTTGTGCTAGGTGTTTTTCCCTATAGGTACCAAACGAGATCTGGGTACTTATCGCCTTGCATCATTCATGGGATATGGGGCTGCCTCGAGCTGGTAAAAGTGACTCTCGAGCTTAGCAAGTGCCGAGTTGGAGCCGAGGATCGGCTCCGAACCCATCAAGCAAGAAAGAAGGCAAGAGAAGACAACTAACATGGAACGTTATGGTAGGTACATAACTTCTCATTTTATTCTAAGGTTAATCTTCAGCAAGCTCAGAGATGTAATGTTTCAATGTATAATGTATAGTGTATGAATGATTGCAATGCCATATTATTGACTTGGATTTGTTTCACTATTTTATTAAGAACCCAGTTATTCCAATAGTACAGGGTCTCCCTAAAGTTCACAAGAACCCACTGCAGCCACCTGTGAGACCCATTGTGTCGGGGAGGGGTTGGTCCATGGAAACTCTATCCATTTATGTTGAACGACATCTCAAATCTGTACTTAGGAGCAGCGCTATTTTATTAGATACTAAATCGTTCCTGAGGTACCTACATTCATTCACTTGTATGCATGAGAATGCAGGTAGGCATTTGCTGGTTACCATGGATGTACAATCCTTATTCATAGTCATCCCCAATGAGGTGGGAGTTGAGTAATTTAGAGAGTATTTGTTAGGGGATGGTATGTATGATGGGCAATGCATTGATTTCCTTTCATTACTCATGGAGTTCATTCTTGAGAATAATCTGTTTGTTTGAGGGTGTATTGTACAAGCAGTTGGATGGCGTAGCCATGGGGCACTTCTTGTGCCAATGGCTATGCCAGTATTGTCATGGCCTTGAGAGAAGGCACATCTCATGGGAGAGTATGGCATGCACCTGAAGTTCTATAGGAGGTTTGTAGATGACCTTTTCCTTTTATGGGAGGGGGATGAATCTACTTTTGCACCCTTCTTTTCACATCTGAATGGAAGTACCCCTTTTCTGAGATTTACGATGAAGAGGTCATTTGACTGGGGTGATTCCCTGGATGTGAAGGTGAACCAGAGGTCTGATGGCTGTTTTGAGGCTGAGATACGTAGGAAGGATTGCTATAGGAGCAGTTACTTGCATAGAACAAGTATGCACCCCCAGCATATTTTCAAGAATATTGTTAGGGGCAAGGACTCAGAACATCTAGATTAACAGCGAACCAAGATAAGTTTGAGGGTGAGCTCGAGCTTAGAACAAGGTTCCTACAGAGTGGTTATGCTGATAATGAGCTTCAAGGTATTTTAACAGAAATTCTGGATAGTAGGAATAATGAGGGGAGACCTTATTCCAGTAATGTCAAGGCACTACAGGAGATCTATGGCAGGAACTAGAATATTTTATCTGCCGATGATTAGGTTAAGCGGTTAGTGGGGGGAAACCCCTAAGTACATTTTTAAAAATAAAAAGAACTTGAAGAGAATATTATGTGGACCTCTGTTACAATGGGGGTGGCACAGGCTTGTGCTCTGAGTGACTGTGGTACTCTCCCCTGCAATTGATGTAATTTCTGTGCATATATAGACGCCAGTGGAGAATTTAAGCATCCAGATATGAGTAGAGTGTTTAAATTTAAACTCTCAGCAAATTGTAATAGTGTCAGCATTGTCTGCTTGGCCCATTGTCTGGCCTGTGTGTCATTCTATGTTGGTATGACCACCAGGAGACTTGGGGATAGAATGTGAGAACATTGTTATGACATAGGGAGGTTAGTGGAAATAAATGCTTTGGCGAGACATGTTGAGAGGCATGGAGACGCGCACACATTTTTTTTTTATGATCATAAGACAATGGCAGAGGTGGAGATATGAAATTGAGAGTTGAGACCAAAGAACTTGAATGGATTGTGAGACTTAGGGCTAGTACAGGGAAGGGACTGAATGATAAAATAAATAAGCCTGTTTTATTAGGCAGGGGTTTGCTTAATTAGTTGTACTTACATATGTTTAGTCCTATATATTTATATGTCCCTATTTGTACATCTCTATGCTACAGAGATAAGATGATCAGCTTTAACAATTGGCTTAAACTCTGGTGTCATTCAAAGGGGATCCAATGTCTGTCTGCCTGGGATGACATGCTGGACAAACCACGCTGCTTCGCAAGGGACGGCTTGCACCTGTCACCCCTGGGATTCCGGATATTGGCAAAGGCTCTTGCCACCCCCATAGTGCCTTTTTTAGGCAAGGCTCAAATTCTAAACCTACCACCCTAGAACACAAAAAAGGAAAAAAACTAAGGGTAATGCTGCTCAGTGCCAAAAGTCTAAATCTCAAAATGCACGCACTCGAGGCCCTTCTCAGTATGGAGAACATCAATGTCTGTGCTGTGACAGAAACCTGGTTCAAGGCTCCTGAGAGCACCCCAGCACTATCAGGTTTTACCTCCTATCATGCGTTCCGGCCCCAAAATCCGGACAATACCAAGAAAGGAGGGGGGGTATCCATATTCATCAAGGACACCCACACCTCAAGACTGGTGGCAACGCATGATACATTGGAGACCATCCAGGTGCAATTAACCATAGGCAAGACTGCTCTGCAAATTGTAGCATGTTACAGGCCACCCTCACAAACTCAGGAACCTCACATGGCCTTCCTGAAAACACTGGAGGGGATAAATGTATCACCAAACACCATCATACTAGGTGACTTCAATTACCCTAATATAGACTGGGAACACTACTCAAGCCCAAACACCCTAGCCCAAAAGTTCCTGGAATTCATAAACTCAAATGCCATGGAACAACTAGTCACCATCCCCACAAGAGGAGAAAACATACTTGATCTCATCATCACGAACATGGGAGCACAATGTTTAACACCGGAAGTATACCCCTCACTGGTGAGATCAGATCACAAACTAATCTCGCTGGAGGTCCTCATCCCACCCCCACCTGAAATAAAAAAGACCACAGTAAAGAACTTTTTGAAAGCCGACTTCACACTTCTAAAGACTAGTGTGGTCTCCTTTAAGGCCCCGAGCATGGAAAGCAGTACTCAAGCCGCTGAATCACTTACCAAATGCCTTCTACCAGCACCTGCAGGACTGCATGGATAAGGCAATCCCAAGCAAAACAAAGACTCTTTGTACCAAAGGCAAGCGTCCAGTCTGGTGGACCCCAGCCATAAACAAACTCTACAACAAAAGGAGGAAGCTACTACAAGATAGAGCAAAATCCTTAAAAGGTAAGACACCTTTGATCACTATAAGTAAAAAAACTAAGAGCTCTCATAAAATCATCCAAAGCAAATTATGAGAGAAAATAGCTAAAGACTCAAAAGACAATCATAAGGCCTTCTTTAGCTATGTTAGAAACCTGGGAGGAACTCCCAGATATGCTCAGAACTAGTTCAAAATGATGTGAAGATTACTGATCCTACAGACATTGCCAACATACTGGCTGACAGGTTCAGTGCAAACTTCTCACCCCCCTCCCCCCCAAAAGGAGAGATATCTATACCAAACGACTGCAGCCCCCCAAACATCTCTAATGCCCAAGTGAGAACTGCTCTCTCCAAAGCAAAAAACACAGCATCCATGGGACCTGATGGTGTCCCCGGCTGTGTGCTCCACGAACTCAACGAGGAATTAAACCCACAGCTAGGACAGTTGTTTAATCATAGTCTCACCTCTGGATATGTACCCAGGGAGTGGCGCACTGCAACTGTGGTCCCACTTCACAAAGGAGGTGCCTCCACCGACCCTGGAAATTACCGGCCCATTAGCTTGACAAGCCTTATCTGCAAAGCCATGGAGAGGATCATAATGGACCTCATAAATAAAGACATAGGGAATTTGCAGACTTTGGATCCAACCCAGTTTGCTGTTCCAAACGTGCCAGTGATTCACAAACTAAAGAAACAAACAAAAAACCAAGCAGCTGAACTCTCCCAAGGATGATTTATTCACCAACAGTAACGTAAGCTTAGTACAAAACCAAGCTTTCGGTGAGCTCAGTGTCCCACCTTCATCAGACAACTTTTACAAGCCAACCACCTTAGTTTAAATACTAAACAGTTAATTGATTAATTACATTCAGTTGTGTAAAAACTTTCTTTAGTTTGGGGATCCAACCCAGTTTGGCTTTGTCAAAGGCAGATCATGCCTTTTAAACTTGGTTGACTTTTTCGAAACAGTCACCAAAGCCATTGATGAGGGAAAGGCAGTCCATACAGCCTACCTCGATCTGGCGAAGGCCTTCGATACAATACCCCACTCGGGTATCATTGAAAAACTCATCCGCTTAAATGTTAACCCATACATCACAAGATGGGTTGCAAACTGGCTGAGTGACAGAACCCACAGGGTCAGAGTTGCTGGCGCCATGTCAGACTCAAAGCCTGTCACAAGTGGTGTCCCACAGGGCTCAGTGCTGGGCCCACTCTTGTTTGGCATCTACTTTTCTGAAGTACAAGCAAACACAGGAGGGTTATGGTTGACAAAGTTTGCAGATGACTGCAAACTGGGCGCCATAGTCGAAAACACATCTGACACAGATATCCTTCAGAAGGGTCTCACAGAAACGGATAACTGGTGCCAGAGCCATGGCCTAAAGTTAAATGCCAAAAAATGCATAGTCATACCCTTCGGGAAAAACAAGGTTACCCCTAGCTACCATATAGGTAGCAACCCACTGAGCACAGAAGAAGTTATCAGGGACCTGGGGACACAGGTTGACAGTAGCCTGTCATTCGACACCCATGTAGCTAAAGTAGTTAGGAAGACCTTCTACATTGCCCACCTTATCATGAAGGGATTCACATCTAGATCAAGGGAGGTCATAGTCTCCCTATACTCATCACTCATCAGACCAATGATTGAGTACAATGCCCCATTCGGAATGTATCTGACCCGACACTTGCAGCAGCTGGAGAGGCCACAAAAGTTCCTCACCAAAAGGATAAAGGGTCTAAAAAATCTGTCCTATGCTGCCCGACTGAAAGAACTCCAGGTCTATTCAGTCGCCACGCTGCTCAGAGGTGACCTTTGCCTGACTTACAAGGCCATGTCAAACCCAGATTTGATGAATATGCTTCACCTCAAAAAATCTAGATCCGTCAGAGCCACAAGGGCGGGAGACTTAAACCTCGACACGACTATTAATAGGACATGCTGGAGGCATAGATTCATCACCCAAAGACTCCCTATGCTGTGGAACAAAATCCCGGTATATGTGAGGCAGAGCACCTCGCTGGCCTTGTTCAAGAGAAATCTTGACCAATGGATGGGAGATCGCAGATATACCCCAGGGATTACCTCAGTGTCACTACTAGACAGAGGCACAGCAAAATAATGGGTATAGTTCCCCATACTAAAGGGGTGGCGCAAGCCACAAAACTATGGGCTAGGCTTGTAAATGCCCTTGGGCAGATAGCCTAGTATGAACCTATGAACCTATGAATTTTATTTTAAGTGCAATTTGACTAAGCTTTTTTTCGACACAGTGAATCTCTTGAGAGTGGTCATTTTTATGTTGTGTGTCTTTAAATGAAGGTGGGAATTTTATCAATTGAGTTCTGAAATGGTGTAAAATGGGGGCTTTGTTCTGTTTTTATTGTCTGATGAAGTGGCTTAGTCCACGAAAGCGCTCACCTTTGTCTTGTGTGGAATAAATTGTTTTTATTTTTCTACAGCTGTGGCCTGTTGCTTCCTTTGGTTGTTTTTACATGATAATTGACTTTTTGTGGGAGCACAGCTTACTATTACCACTTATTTTTTGTTCTTCTACATACTTCAGCTAATATGTTTGGACACATTGGACTCTCATCTTCCAGCTTCATTATGAAACAAATGCTGCTATTGGAGCCTGATTCTTTGGCAGAATGCTACCTTGTTTTGCCTTAAGATTACCCTGCCAATCCAGTTTCCTGATTCAATGGTGGGTGAATATAGGGATCTGTGGACTTCCAGTTTGTGTACTCGGTCAGTATCTGGATTGACTCCCAGAAGGAGGTTCATTGTCTCACAGTCCTGATTTAGTAGTGACAGCATACAAGATTTGGTCATTGTTGCTCTGAATCAGGATGTCCTAGGGCTGCTGCATAGTATGAGCCATGGTTTGATTGTAAATTGAGGTCAGTGCATAAATTAGGATGGAAACTGGAGCAGTGAAGGGGCAAGTTTTGTGTTTTTTGAGGGTATGCTTCTTGTAGACAGTCATTATGCCAACTAACAGACGGAGGTCTCGTAAAAGAAGACTGAGCAAGTTTCAAATGAGATTTCTGTTGCAAAAAGTTGTCCAGTTGCGCTTTTATGTGGTTGGTGGGATATGTAGGTTATGTAGTCTGACCTGTCTGAGTACCCTGAAAGATTTTTCCTCAACTGGGCATTAGAATGTTGCATTTTTATTTTTAAAGATGAGGTCTCCATCGTAAGGTGTTCCTTTCCTCAGGATTCGGCCAGTGGACATTGCAATTTGCGTGAGGTAGGTGATGCAGACAATATGCTGTGCTAATTTTGATTGAGGACTCTCCTCATGAATGTTGATTTAGCTGTAGATGAGGACCACCTGTGCTTTGGGTCATGGCCCTATTAGACTTAAGATCATTCCTCAATTCACCAGGAGAAGTGATTGTCTCAGTTGTGTAGTCCTTCTTAAGGGCTGTTTTTTTCCTCCGCTCTAAAAGTTTTATCAAATACCCCAGTTCTCAAGAAGTCTACCTTTGATGTCTGTCTTCAGGAGAATTGTTGCTTTGTCTCAAACCTTCCATTTATGGTGAGGTTTATGGATATGGTTTACAGATAAATACACGTTCAAGTTCAGTAAACCAAAAGGTCTGTCTATCTTCATCTCATTTTATTACCTTATATTCTTTTATCAGCTCCCAAAGTCATGGTGATTTGTTCTTTACCAAATAGTCATTACATTTTCTTATGTTATTGCTGTATATAGTATAGCCTATTAGTATTCCATTTGTCTAAGGTCTAACTTCCTGTAAATTGAAGATCTGCTTAATGGCTTTACGTATATAAGGTTGTGCGTAATGCTGTTTATTTTATTTTGCTAACTCTGCTCATATACTTAAGTATGGTCCTGTAGTTGCCTTGTAGGGCAATATGCTTCTGTCTTTCCATTTGGGGATGTATTCAGAGTCCTGACTCCAATAAATTAGCCCAAGCTGCACAGCCTTGTAAACCTCCAAATCCTGTAGTCCCAAACCAGTTATGCTCCTTTGGCAGTATTTCATTATCCAAAAAAAAACTAACATTTCCCTTTCCTGATTGACGCATTTAAGCCTGATCTATGTGAAGAATCATTGGGACCAAAACATCTTGATCACTTGTAGCTTATTCATAAAGAACAGTGTCTGTAGTCTTATCTTACTTGGTCAAGTAATTTCTTCATCTGTTTCTTTACCTGGTTGCACAATGTCCTGTTCAGAAAAATTCCCAAACATCTAATTTTTTTGCTTCATTACTTTATATCCTGATATACTAGTAAAATTTTTAATTTTATTAAATATTTGTATGTTATGTTCTGGATTTGTAGCATACATTTTAATGTCCAATATTTCTCTATTTACATACAATTGTATTTGATTGCCTTATGTCTCTGGTGTAAACACTTTAGTCATTTCATCACTATCGTATGTATGTCAGCCTGTCTTGAGCTCCTCTCACATTTGTGGAAGCCCAGATGCCTCAAAAGATCTCTTCATAAATTACCCCCCGAAACAGATGTTCTGTAGTCCTATCTCACCTTTATTCGTACTCTTGACTCTGCCATACTCTAGCTCGAAAACTTCTGGTTGGCTCGTGGCTAGGAGGTATCCCATGATGCATCACTAACACAACCCAGATCTCGTTTGCCGCTCGTTCAGCTCAGACGTGATTCTTCTTGGCCGTGGCAAAGTGAACATTTTCAATATCCTTGACTAGTTTATTGTTGACTTAACTTTTTTGGTAGTTTAGTGTGTTTTTTGCAGTCCGTGTCTGTTTGACTATTTGCTGCATCTTTTACTGTGTGTATTGTTTGTACATTGAGCATTCTTCTGTTGGCCTATTGTATCCCTGCATCACTTCTCTTGTGCTGCTTGTTTGATGTTCATGTTACACTGCTGCAGTCATTACACTTGGGTTGTCCTGCCGTCAGGCGGTCCCGCAGTCGGCCAGAGTTCCAAAGTCTTGGTCCGGCGTCGGTTGCTGTCGCTTCTTCCATGATGTCAGTGCGCCAGGGGTATATAAGATGCATCCGACACCATTTTCTTCAGTCTTTCTTGCCGTGCGGTGCCCGAAGCAAAAGCAGTTCGCAAGTGCCGGTCGGCCGACTCCTGAGATTTTTGAAGTCTAATTTCAGATCTGAAGTCTTCAATAAAGCTGAGTACCCCATTGGGGAAACTTTTTTCTTGTCTCAGACCGATGTCAGAAAAAGTTAATAATTGTATTTCTTGTGGGAAGCAAATACCTCATAAGGACTTCCACTCTTACTGTATTCCATGCCTAGGCCCTGATCATGACGTTGCTAGTTGTCGGTTTTGTGCTAGACTTAAGAAACGCACTATAAAACGACGTTTTGATTTTGCTTTGCACTACTTTGGCCGAAGGTTCAATTATACAATGCCGTCGGAACAACTGACGACCGCAATTCATAAAAAACGCAAAGACAAGGATAAAGACAAGCATCCGAGGTCCAAAACTGACGAAGCCTCTTACAGGCCAGTCGCCGGTTCTCAGTGAGGTGCTTTCACAGCCCCTGACACCTGCTACCTCAGAGCCACAGTCCGCCTCTGACACCCACGTGGAGACAAGTAGGCCTCTGGAAACTCAAGGTATTGGGCCTACGGAAACTAATCCCTCATAGGTCCGGAGCCGCTGAGCAGGCATCGGCTTCTGAGGGTGTTTTCAGATCTTCACAACTTGCCATTAAAACAGCAGCCAAGACAAAAACACCATTAAAGACAAAGAAGCAAGTACAGCATTCTCCAGGACAGTCCTCCATGCCTAAGAAACAGATGCTCAAAATGGCCGAAGACCTCATTACTCTACTCAGTGGTTCCCATCCCCCTCCTGAGAAAAGGCCTAGGCAGGATACAGACTATGATTCCTCTGATCAGGTTTCCATTTCCTCAGATTCCTCTTCAGACCAGGGATACTCTCTACCCCCCTACGAAGACTCTGATGCTGAAGAATCTATCCCTTCAACCTCTCCTCCTGAGGATTACTCTTTTGAGGAAACTTTACATACCATGAGGGAGCATTTCTATTGGGAAAGCCAGGATTATTCAGAATCCAAGAAAAGGCTCGGGGACTTTCTTTTATTGCCTCAGCACAGGCCCCTTGCTATTCCGCCTGTGTTAGATATTGTGGATGATGTGTTCTCTGACTCCAGCTCATCTCCTGATTCTTTGCCCCCTGCTCCAGCCAAGCCAGATAGGTTTGACTCTCACAAGTTTCTTTATAAAAACCCTTCTGCTGACCCAGAAACCATTTCCCAGGGTCTCAAAGGGTTTAAGGCTTCCATTGCAAAAAATCCAGTCCCCTCTGACAGAGATTCCAGAGCATTGGATAGATGCGGGAAGAAAGTTTACACTTCTGCAACTTTAGTAGTAAGGGCTTTAAATTGCCAGTTTCACATGCTTAAGTACCAACAATATTTAATGGCTCAGTTAAAACAGAAAATGCTTACAAGCTCAGAAGCTCCTGACTATAAAGAAATGCAGGATTTATTGCATGCAGTTGAACAGGTGGGAAAACATACTCTGCAATGTGGTTTTGATTCTTTAGAGGCCTCTTGCAGAGGCGCAGTTACAGGTTCTGTGATTCGAAGACATGCTTGGTTAAAAGAACAGATTTTACCTGACCATGTTAAGGCAAAATTATTGGATGATCCTTTACAGCATGATACCTTGTTTGGTGTTAAGGCAGAAGAGGTGTTAAAGAAAATGGAGGATAAAGCTAAATCTATGCAAACAGTCAAAGATTTCTTACAGGTACAGCCACCTCAATTTAGCAGAAATTGGCCTACAAAGAATTGGTCCTTTCCAGTGTCAGACAGGCCACAGAGAGGCAGATACAGACGCCCTAGAGGCAGATCTCAACCCCAAGGCTCTTACAAACGATGACAGTGGGGTACCTCAACCCCAAAAGGAGGTGAGGACAAGTCTCAACCTTACAGGAAACAGTCCCAATGACTTCCCCCTTCGTATGCCAAGCACTTCCCTTTTGGTAGCCCCCTTAGGGGGGAAACTAGCACTTTTTTCTCAAAATTGGCAAACAATCCCCCAAGACAAATGGGTTCTGAATATTGTGTCTCAATGATACAGGTTCCACTTTCACACTTTACCAAGGCTAAAGGGAATGCCAAACCTGCCACAAAATCAATGGGCAGAGGCTCAAAAACAAATTTCAGCCCTCGTGGACATGAGCCATTCAAAAAGTACCACAGCAGGAACAAGGACAAGGATTTTACTCAAGACTCTTCCTGGTCCCCAGAAAGGACAAAGCTTGGAGACCCATACTAGACCTTTCAACTCTAAATACTTACCTGGATGTTCCGAAATTCAAAATGTTGACACTACAGCAGCTTCTTCCCATGCTGGGCAAGAAGGCTTGGCTTGTTACTCTGGACCTCAGAGGCATACCTGCATGTCCCCATCAGACAAGATTGCAGAAGATACCTCAGATTCAAAGCTGGTACAATGCATTACCAATTCTCTGCACTGCCCTTTGGCTTGTCTACTGCACCCAGGGTCTTTACAAAGTGCCTGGCACCAGTAATTGCATTTTGCAGACAAAAAGGAATTCAAATATAGCCATACCTGGATGACTGTCTCATTCAAGCAGAGAAAAAGGACATTCTTCTAAAGCATCTGGTGTTTGCAAAAAGGCTGCTAATTTCTCTAGGGTACACAGTAAACGAAAAGAAGTCAAAACTAGTGCTCCCACAACAGATAATATTCTTGGGTGCCAGCTTGGATACAATGGCCCAGATGGCTTATCTCACGCCAGACAAACAAGGACAACCGATTCAATATTTTCAATTACTGGCAAAAAAGTCCCGTCTTCCTGCAAGAAAAATTCTGCAGGCCTTGGGATTCATGGCATCCTGCATACTACTAATTCCATATGCCAGACTGCATATGAGGAAATTACAATGGTATCTAAAAAGTGTTTGGACTCAACACTCTCACAGTTTAGAAACAGTAATACCAATAATTCCCTGCCTACAACAGGAATTTCGATGGTGGGCATAGGCATGTCACCTCAACAAGGGTCCTCCTTTCACTCAACCCACAGCCATGCAGACTCTAACAGATGCTTCGGATTACGCCTGGGGAGCACACATGGCAGGAAAATGTATTCAGGGCAAGTGGACCTCAGACCAAATGCGTCTTCACATCAATCAAAAAGAGATGTTGGCTGTTCAAAATGCCCTAACAGCTTTCAAGGACCTTCTGCGTCCAGGACAATTATTATTAAAGACAGACAACACCACAGTAATGTGGTACATAAACAAGCAAGGGGGCACTCATTCTTATCCCTTATGCAGGCAAGCCATGACCTTGTGGAACACAGCTCTAACTTATCAAGTTCATCTGCAAGCACAATTCCTGCAAGGAAAGAAAAATACTCTGGCAGACTATCTCAGCAGAAATATCATGGACCCTCACGAATGGAAATTGAATCCACAAATCTTCAGCATGGTAACGCAAAAATGGGGTTGCCCAGACATAGATCTTTTTGCCTCCCCAATGAATTGCCAACTACAAAAATTCTGCACAAGGACTTACCACACACAGGCATGGAAAGTGGATGCTGTTTCGTTCAGCTGGAAAAGCCTAAAAGTTTATGCCTTCCCACCACTGCCTCTCCTTTTAAAGGTACTCCTAAAAGCCAGACAAGAAAAACCACAGATGATCCTGATTGCTCCAGACTGGCCACGCCAGCACTGGTACCCAATCTTAAAGAATTTAGCTCAAGGCCCACCATGGATTTTGCCTCAAATTTCACACCTGACTCAACAAAACGATCAGATCCTGCACGGTCAGCTCAAAACCCTAAACCTGGCTGCATGGCAGATTCATTAGTCAAACAGGCATCACCTCTCTCTAAAGCTGTTATGGATGTCATTTTGGAGGCCAGGAGGCCTAGCACCAGGAAATCTTACTCAGAAAAATGTAAGAGATTCTGTGCCTGGAACCAGGCTCAAAGCCTTGACCCTCTTGTCCCGAACATTCCTTAGATTTTACAATACTTGACTGAGATGCTGGACAAAGGCCTATCCTTCTCATCGATTAAGATCCACACCTCTGCCATTTCAACTCATTACAACACGGATCCTCCTTTATTTCCTCATCCCTTGCTAAAGCAGTACCTCAGAGGGGCTAAAAACATAAGACCGCCCCAGAGAGCACCAACACCAACGTGGGACCTCACTTGGAAAACAACCAAGGCGAAACTGAAATCACGCAAGGACTGTATTTAATAAAAACACTCCACAAATAAAACAACAAAATAATAAACAGAGCAGACACAAAATATACAAATACTAAGCGCTTTCACCCATCAACTCTGTGGGTATCTTCAGAGTAACCCTTCATTGTAACACAATCCCATTTTAAATTACAAGTGATCTTCCATAGCCAATCATTTACCATATTCAATCAATTAATAAATAAATAAGTCAATGCCTCCCATAATAGACACACAATAACAGTTGTAAAAAGTATTGTAAAAATCTAATGCAAAGCTTGTTCTGAATATAAATAACTGGTGTTCTATAAAAATATTAATAATTAAAATTATATATAATCTATATAAAATATGTAAAAATAGTAATATATAAAAAAATACTTCTCATACAGATTTGATAATATATACTATATAAATATTATATAAATTATAATTAAATGTATTAAATATAAATAAAGCAACGTATGAATATATCTCATAATTATATGTATATGTGATAAAAAGCTCTATTAAATACAGCAAGACTTGTATTTCAAAATACTCGAAATTGAAATGTGTTCATTAATGCCTGATATATTACTGGCATTGAGTCTCAACTGCCATAGGCATTCTTTAACCTCTAATAAATTGTTAACATCACCACCCTTTGTTTGTATTCTAAGGAATCCTATCAATTACAAAAAATAAAAATCTTTTAAAATCTTTGCATTTGGTACTATGTATATATAGGGAATTAGTCACTTTTTTATTTTTTATATCCCTATTATGTTCCATAATACGGTCCCTCAACTTCCTAATGGTTTTTCCCACATAGTAAGCTGGACATGATAAACATGAGGCCAAATATACCACCATATTGGTGTTACAGTTAACATAACCTGGACATTTAATAGATCTACTATAATTGTGTACTACTACATAAGGACCATCATTCACATATTTACATGTCCTACATAAACCACATTTACTCATTTTGGAGTTTTTATAAAGCTGACTACTGTTACTACTCAAGAAATTCCTTTAAATTTTTACCTCTACTGTAAGTGACCTTAAGATAATTACCTACAATGTTCAAAACATCTGTCTTGTTGGTGAATACTCCGGCCCAGGTCTCTTTTAATATATTAATTATTACACCAGAAATTTCATTGTATGGTAATATAAATGCATCCTTTTTGTTTATTTTCTCCAAAGCACCATTTTCTTGTCCAAATTTTAAAATAGGTTTAAATGTAAGGTTCCTTTTAATCATCATTTCTTTTTTAAGTTCATTAAGTAATTTTTGCGGGTAACCTCTATCCAAAAACATGCATATAAGTTTATCAATTTCAACATTAAAGTTAAAATCATCACTTATAATACGAGATAATCTAACTATTTGACCTTTAACTAAATTCCTTTTTTGAAAATGGGGATGGCTACCACCATAGTGTAGAAAATAATTTGAATAAGTTTTTTTCCTGAATATATTTGATTCCATGCCATCCTCATTTTAACGGAATAGAATATCTAAATATTCAGTCATTTTTATATATTTTGTGTGTAAAGGTCAAAAAAGTATATGTAGTTTCCAGAAATAATATGAACTCCAAAATTTCTTCTTCACTTCCTTTCCAAAAAATTAAAATATCGTCAAGGAACCTACAATACAATATTACATTAGGCCAATACCTCGAGGTGAAAATATTTTTTGTCTCCCAGTGTGCCAAAACCAAGTTGGCGTAAATTGGTGCACGTCTGGCACCCATAGCTACGCCAGCGCATTGTCTATAGTATTCACCATCCATAAAAATGTAGTTATTTGTTAACACCATCTCCATCATTTCAGTTATTAATTTACACTTGGCTGCATGCAAACCACTAAAAGCGGACAAGCTGACCTCAGACATAGTCAAACCCAACTCATTTGATATAACTGAAAATAAATTTACTATAGCAATAGTAACCATAATAATATTGTTACTAATGAGGGATGCATGTTTTCTAATAACATTAAGACAGTGCCACGAATCCTTAAGGATGTGTGGTAACCGTGACAGGGTGTCTTTACAATTAACATCTATATAATGAGCCATAGCTTCCAATTTTGAACCTTTTGCTGAAACAATCGGTCTAAAAGGTGGATTGTTAAAACTTTTATGAATTTTGGGTATGCCAAAAATAGAAGGGGTAATTGGAAACTCTACCATTAAATATTGATATTCATCCTTATTAATTGAACCATCCATTAAGAATTCATACAGTTGCCAATCCACCTTTGTATAAGCTCTACACATCTCATATTTAGACACCCTCTCATAAGTTTCACTGTCACTTAACATATTTGACATTTTATTCATATAATCAATCTTTGACATCACCACTACCCCTCCACCCTTATCTGGTTTCATGACTCTGTATTGGTCAGTTCTTGTCAGTTCCTTTAAACAAAATCTCTCTGCTGTTGTCAAATTATCTTCCACTATCGTGGATTTTGAGAGGACCCTTCGAATCTGCACCTCACATAGTGTTTCAAATAAATGAATTATAGGATTCTGGGGGGTATAAATGTAGTTGTTCTTTTAAGTGTAAAACAACCAGAATCCGTTTCAATTTTGTTACTATTGTTAGCAAAAAACACTTTGAGGTTTAGTAATCTAGTGAACAATTTCAAATTAATTAAAATTTTACCAATATCAAATTTAAAACTTGGAACATATGTAAAACCTTTTTTAAAAAGCGTTATATAATCGTAACAAAATTCCTTATCTGTGTAGTTGTATAGGGTAAATCCACCATCAACTACTATAGAACAGCAATCCTTATAATGTGTACTGATTTTGTCCATACTGGTGCTATAACAAGGGCTGTTTTCAATATTTAATTCATCACGATTTCCTAAATCAAAGGAATTATCAACATCATTAGTAACTATAGCTGTGTCATTAACGTTGTTTGTATAACCTAGCATGGACCGTTCATTAATATTATTTACACATGGTATGGACTCCTTCCAACCAGTATTTCTTTCATTTAGTAATGTGAATGTGTCCTGTACCTTGTTGTATTCCTGTATTGATTCTGCTGCTGATACTGACCCTGATAACGGTCGCGAAGTCGTTCCGACCTCCTCAATACTAGTTCTTCTAAAAAAAACCCTATCATGGTCTTTATTAATTTTATCGTGGGTACTAATTGTGTTATAATTGTTCCCATTGTGTTTTTCTGTATTGTGTCCCTCGGAACTATTAAACCTATCTGCAACAACACACTTATCAGGCTCAGTAGTTCTTTTACTGTACTTGAATTCTCTAAAATGTGCATATGCCTTTTTATTGGCATAATCATTACTATCCCTATGGAGTTTATTGTTCTTAATTTCCAAACCCTTATTAATAAATATGTCCATATCGGCAATAATATTATCAAAACGGTGTCTATTAAATTCAAACAATAAATCATTCTGTATACTGTTATCCAAACTTCAGTGTTTCATTCAATTTGGCCAGTTTGTTGTTGTTGTTTCTAATCAGTCTCATTAGGTCCATACCTGTGTTATCAAACAGTTGCAATAGTTCATTAAAAAGTTCTGAATTGTGTTCAAAACCAAAGGGAAGTTTAAACATACGTAACCCTTTTGGCACCTGCTTTAATTTCAATGATCTTTCAGGAAATACATTATCCATTTGCAAGGATTTGAAATTCCTAAGTACCTTTTCGAACTCCGATAACAGTTTGTTTAAATTTCCCATGTCCTTATTGCCTTTAAGCACCACCGAAAAACTGGGTGCTGATAACAGTTCCTTAATGTCCGTAAAGCGTTTGAATGATGAATCATAATCTTTGTTACCGTCCCTAGTGTTCGTGGCGGCGTTCGGAGGTGGAATATCATGTCTAGTACTTCCTGTCTTTCCAATGTTGGTTCGTCCTCCAGTAGAACCCCCCCCCCCGAACCATTACTAGCCGAAGGAAGATTGTGTGCTGTACCTGGTGTAGAATGCAAGGTAAAAAGTTGTTCTGTTTCAGTTAATGATTTGTTAATTCCATTCGATATAACATTGGTAGATCTAATCTCCTGATCGTGCAAAGCAGCTATAAGGCGTTGAGTAACTTCTAAATGCTGCTGAAGAAGCTGCTGCATAATACTAATAAAAAACGTATAGTCCAACGAGAATTCAGATGCCTTGAGTGAGAATTGACACCACAACAAGGGGAAGCAACACCAAACTTGGAAAACAACCAAGGCAAAACTGAAATCACACAAGGACTGTATTTAATAAAACCACTCCACAAATAAAACAACAAAATAATAAACAGAGCAGATGCAAAATATACGAATACTAAGCGCTTTCACCCATCAACTCTGTGGGTATCTTCAGAGTAACCCTTCATTGTAACACAATCCCATTTTAAATTACAAGTGATCTTCCATAGCCAATCATTTACCATATTCAATTAATAAGTAAATAAGTTAATGCCTCCCATAATAGACGCACAATAGCAGTTGTAAAAAGTATTGTAAAAATCTAATGCAAGGCTTGTTCTGAATATAAATAACTGCTGTTCTATAAAAATATTAATTAAAATTAGATATCTATATAAAATATTTAAAAATAATATATAAAAAATACTTCTCATACAGATTTAATGTTAATACATACTGTATAAATATTATATAAATTGTATGTATTAAATATAAATAAAAACATATGAATATATCTCATAATTATATGTATATGTGATAAAAACCTCTATTAAATACAACAAGACTTGTATTTCAAAATACTTGAAATTGAAGTGTGTTCATTAATGCCTGGTATATTACTGGCATTGAGTCTGAGTTGATGGGTGAAAGCGCTTAGTATTCGTATATTTTGTGTCTGCTCTGTTTATTATTTTGTTGTTTTATTTATGGAGTGTTTTTATTAAATACAGTCCTTGCGTGATTTCAGTTTCGTCTTGGTTGTTTTCCAAGTTTGGTGTTGCTTCCCTTTGTTGTGGGACCTCAGTTTTGTCTTGGAAAAACTGACCTTGCCACCTTTTGAGCCAGCCAATACAGCCGATCTAAAATTTTTATCATGGAAAACAGCTCTGCTCCTGGCAGTAACTTCAGCACGAAGAGTCTCAGAGCTACAGGCATTAATGGCAGTGGAACCTTTTATAATATTTCATCAGGACAGGGTTTCTTTAAGGACAAACCCTACCTTCATGCCAAAGGTGGTATCTAGTGTGGCTCTTAACCAAACAATCCATTTGCCAACTTTCAATCCAAACCCCCAGAATAAAGGGGAGAAACTTCTGCACTCTTTGGACATACACAGGCAGCTACGACAAAACAAAAGCTTTCAGGAAAACTGAGCAACTGTTTGTAGCATATGCTGCAGGATCACAGGGCAAGGCTATATCTCAAAGCAGACTATTCCCAAATGGATAGGACACTGTATTCGTTACTGCTACACACAGCATGGAAAATCAGTCCTTAATAACATTAGGCCACATTCTACCAGAGCAACAGCTACTTCAACAGCCTTTCTCAGAGGAGTACCAACCAAGGAAATTTTGGAGGCTGCAACTTGGAGTTCTGTGCACACCTTTACCAAGCATTACCACTTGCCTCTTTACTCTAAATCCAGAGCAGGATTTGCCACTGCAGTTCTGCAGGGCCTCATAGCCAATCCTAACTCTTTATAGACCAGCCACCCAACCTTAGCTTTGGGATTCTACCAAAGTGTAATGACTGCAACAGTGTAACACGAACATAGTACAGTTGTGTACCTACCATAAATGTAGATGTTTGAGTGTTCACACTGCTGCAGTCCAGGTTACCCTCCCTCCATCCCATCTGTCCTAGCTGGAATTATCTATACCTTTCTATCTTATACAACCTTTGTGGTGTATTTGCTTGTAACTGAAGGTATTGTTTTTATATTTATGTATGTTTTATTAGCAATATGTATTGCCTACCTACTTGGGGGCACCTGACATCTGGGGCAAGAAAAACTGAAGAAAATGGTGTCTGATGCATCTTATATACCCCTGGCACACTGACATCAGGGAAGAAGCGACAGCAACCGACACCAGACCAAGACTTTGGAACTCTGGCCGACTGCGGGGACCGCCTGACGGCAGGATAACCCAAGTGTAATGACTGCAGCAATGTGAACACTCTAACATCTACATTTATGGTAGGTACAAAACTGTATTTTACCTTTTTCCTTTCCCCTTGGGCTAGGCCCATTTAAGTTAGAGGACCTAGTCCTCTGTTCTGTTTGTCTCTCCCTGGGCTAGCCCTGTTTAAATTAGAGGACCTAGTCCTCGGTTTATCTTTTTTTCTCCTCTTAAGGCTAGGCCCGTTTAAGTTAGAGGACCTAGTCCTCTGCCTATTTGTCTGTACGGTGCTGTTCTCTCTGTTTGAATGTAGTTGTTATGCTTTGTTCTTAGTGGTTATTGCACTATGTCCAAAGATACTAAGGATCACAAGCCTTTGGGCTTCAAAAAGTGTACTGGATGGGCACAATCTGTGTATGTATTGTTTGGGGGGCTATTAACCTCCAAGAGTCTTGCCTGGTTTGTCATGCATTTATTCCCCATGTTCTTCAGGAGAGGAAGAACAAACTTGTTTTGAAAGGGCTATTGAAACATTCCTTTGAGGAGGAATTGACATCTTCATCCTGCAGCTCTAAATCTCCTTCCTCTTCCAAGAAAGACAAACCAAAACCTGCAGAAAGGCGGTCTCTCACCCATTCTGTGTCGGAGCCGCCAGACAAAATTACCAAAGTGACTACATCCTCTTCGGCTCCACTGGCCTCTGTGCCAATGGAGGTTTCCATTGTGGAAAATCAGTTTCAGCTCCAGGAGCTTCGGAGCCGATAACGGAGACTGCATCTCGGAGCCGGTCAGCTGTACAGCGACCGGTTTCCCCAACTCTTCGGTCACCTATATTCCAGTGATCTAGGTCCCCCACTCTATCTTCCCGGTCCTCTAGGAGCCTTTGCGATGAGGACGTCGAGAGAGTGGTGTGTAGACTGCTTTAGACTTCGGTGCTGGCAAAATTTCGGCTCTGTCCCAGTCAGCTCCGGAGCCTAATGTGCCCTCTCACCCTGTTGATGTTCCTCCTCCAAGTTTCTCTGAGCCTTCACAGCCAGAGTTGTCGGTGCCTCGGGTTGTGTAAAGGTTGGTTCCAGCTACCTCAATTGGTCTCTCAGTTTTGATATCCACTCTGACCCTTTCTGTGCCGCCCGTGGAGTCTAGGGTTCTCAGTTCTCTGGTCTGGCCCGAGGGGCGCTTCAAATCGAACTTCTTTGGTTCCGATCCTACTTCTCAGTGCTTTGGCGCAGGTGAGCTTGGACCCCACATCTGCCTTGGAGCCCACCTCCTCAGTGCAGAGGACTGCCTCTGCATCTTTGGAGCGGAGGGCATCCTTGGAGCCGGGAGGATCGGCCTTCGAGGTGATAAGGAGTGTGCTGTCCAGGTCTTCAGTTTCAACTACAGGTACCAACACTCTTTCCCCCTAAAGCACCAACTTCAGTCTCAGTTCCTTCCCTCTCCCAACACAGCAGAGACTCGCAGCCTCAGGAAACCTCTGAGTGGTCCCCACTCTTCTGAGGTCTTCCCAGAATACCTTTCTGAGGAGCCACCTAGGATGAAAACTTGTAAGAGGAAACATGTTGACTCCCCTAATGAGTCTTTTACATCAGACACTGACCTCAAGAAGTCAGAAGGGTCCCCCAAGTCGTCGTTTGCTATGTCATTCGCAGATATCCTTGAGATCCTGAAACAGAGGTGGCTGGCCCACCACATCCCCTTCTGATGAGTCTGTACTTGAAGGCTTTCGGGTCTCAACCCTCCACCTCTTGGGTGTCTCCACCTTTTGACGAGCTACTGGATCTAGTGAGTCGAAAGGTGTGAGAATCTCCTGATTCTGTGGAACTGGTTCCTAGAAGACCAAATAAATTTTTGTCAGCATCCCACGGCAAGGACTTTCTTACTAAGGGTGTTCTGGTAGATGCCATGGGTAGTGGCAGCAGCCACCAAAAAGGAGCTTGCCGAAACTTCCTCCACTGTCCATCCACCGAACAAGGAGTCTCGAATGATGGATAGGTACAGAAAGCACGTCTTTTCTTCAGCGGCTTTTACACTTAGATCGCTGAACTACCTGTCTCATTTCACAAGACTCCAGAGAGATCTCCTAAAAGAGCTGGGAGATACTCTGCAGGATAACGTATATGATGCGGTATCTCAGAAGGTTAATGCACAGATGTCTATCCTAAATTCTATTGTGAACTCCTCCATGAGGATGATATCTTACGCAGCTGATAGTGAGTAGGGCAGCAGGTTCAGGAGTCTCTCTTAGGAGACACTCCTGGATGCATTTGTAACTTTGCAGAGGCCTTTAAGTCTGTTTACCAACTCCCCTTTTGACGGATCCTCATTGTTTGGAACCAAGGTAAAGCACACTCACCAGGTGCAAGCTGGAAGGAAAAACCCTGTCTGCTGTGGGAGTCCATTTTTTCGTTCCTTCTAGACTCTATCCCAAAGGGCAGAAGGGTGGCAAAATGTGGTTCAGGAAGTCGCAGAGGTTGTTTTAGGATGCACAAGGTGATTCCTTCTCCAGAGGCAGAGGAGGAAATAACAGTAGACTCCACCCTAGAGGCAGAGGAGGCCCACAGAACCAGGGAGACTGTGATTCTTTTTGTGGTCGTCCCTATCAGTGCTCCTGAAAGGAGGCTTGACTGCGTGTCTCTGGAGCCAGTCGGGGGTTGTATTTCTTTATACCCAGAAGCCTGGCATGATATCACTCGAGACAAGTGGGTATTAAAGATAATTACCAGAGGTTACCATATTCCCTTCTCTTCTCCACCCACTTGGACCAGACTAATCCCAGATGTGCCACCCAATCACAGGGATTCAGCAACTCTAGAAATCCAAATGTTGCTCGTAAAGAGAGTCATCCAACCTGCCCTCGCAGACCAAGTAGGATTAGGGACTTACTCCAGATTCTTTTTGGTGCCAGAAAGAACAGGGGACTTGAGACCCATCTTGAATCTCAGCAAATTGAACGAATCTGTACAGAAGTCCAAGTTCTGAATGGTCACCTTACAGTCTATACTCCCGTTGTTAGGGAAAGACATTTGGATGTGCTCCATAGACCTCCAAGATGCATACTACCATCTCAAAATAGACAGGGCATCAAGGAGTCACTTACGCTTCCTGCTGGGAGCCAGTCATTATCAGTTTTACGCCCTGTTCTTTGGTCTCACCACAGCCCCCAGGGTATTCACCAAATGCATGGCAGTCGTTACAGCTCACTTGAGATGTCAGGGATTCCAAGTGTTTCCATACCTGGACGACTGGCTCCCGACTGCCACCACCAGGCATTTACTGTTACAGGCCAGGGACGTTACTGTTTCAACTTGCCTGCAGTTAGGGATTACAGTAAATTGGCAAAAAATCTGCAATATCGCTCTCTTAGCATGTGACTTTTATTGGCACCGAAATAAACACCGGCTCAGGCTTACCTTCCCGTAGAAAGAATTCAGAACCTCTGGGAACAAGTTTTGAGCTTACTTCCTCTAAGAAAAGCGAACAAAAGCAAAGATGGTGCAAGTTGTTAGGGACAATGGCTTTGACAGTAACACTAGTTTCATTAGCCAGACTGCATATGAGGGTCTTGCAGTGGTTACTTTTTGCCCAATGGTCACTGCAGTATCTACCTCTTTCTCACCCCATCCTGATAACAGATTTGTGCAAACTTTATCTTCGCTGGTGGACCCAGACCCAGCAATCTAAACTTAGGCAGACCGTTTGTTCCTCCCTCCCCTGTTACCACCGTGACCACGGATGCCTCCCAGATAGGGTTGGGGGGTGCATTATCTGGGGGAACAGTCCCAAGGCACGTGGCAGGAACACAAGGCTCATTTGCATATCAGCGTCTTGGAGATGAGAACAGTGCTTCTGGCATTGCAAGCACTTCACAGCTGTCTCCCTCTATGGACAATTGTGATCCACTCGGACAACATGTTGGTGGTGTGGTACATAAACAAACAAGGCGGGACCAAATCTTACCCCCTCTGCAGAGAAGCCCTTCGAGTTTGGGAGTGGGCAGTGTCTTCCCAGCGCTTTCTGGTCACAACGCATATCCCAGGGAAATCCACCTTGATAGCCGACAGGCTCAGCAGGGTTATTCTGATGCCTCACTAGTGGTCTCTGAACACACACATTCCGGAACAAATATTTCGCAAATGGGGTCAGCCTTGCTGTCATCTATTTGCCACCCCTCTCAATACCAAATGCAGCAACTACTGCACCCTGATTCCCCCGGAAGGGGAAAAACCCAGAGACGCAGTTGTTCATGATTGGCCCTCGGGACTTCTCTATGCTTTCCCTCTCATATCGAAGGTAATTCAGAAAGCAGTATCCTTGAGAAGCAAAATGATCCTAATTGCTCCTTTCTGGCCTTGTCAGATTTGGTTCCTCTTTCTCAGACCTCATCTAATGGACAAACCGTGGACTCTGGACCCAGTGCCAGATTTGCTGACGCACATGTCAGGGGTGTTCCATCCCTCTCTCCACACCCTCAGCTCGAAAGCTTGGCTGCGCCAATTCCATCCCTAGTCAGGCTTTGACTTTTCTCCTGAGGTTGTACACATTCTGCCATCCTCCCAGAAAGATTTATACCAGTAAATGGAAAAGAATCTCTTTTTGGGCCCTAGAGAGAAACCTTGATCCTTACACAGCTCCCATTTCTGCCATTTTAGACTTCCTTTCTCAGTTGTTCCACCAAGATTCAGCAGCTGCCACTATTAAAGTTCGACTGGCCGCTATTTCCACTTTTCATTTGGCTAATGAATCAAATATTATGGCTCATAGACTGTGTAGAGTTTTTCTTAAAGGGGCCGTCTTGTTAAGATCCCCAGTCATGGATCCGGTGGCGCCATGGGATTTGAACTTTGTTCTCCATAGACTTGCGTCAAGTCCTTTCGAACCCTCAGTAACATGTGACCTTAAGTTATTATCTTGGAAAACTATATTTTTAGTGGCTATCACTTCTGCAAGAAGGGTCTCTGAACTGCAAGCTCTTTCCATTAAGCCCCCTTATTTGGTGTTTCACAAAGACAGGGTCTCCTCACGGGCAAACCCTTCCTTTATTCCTAAGGTTTCTTCTCAAGCCAATATCAATCAGTCCATTGAATTGCCTGTTTTCTTCCCTAATTTTTCTAACAAGGCAGAGTACAAATTTAATCAACTGGATGTGCATAGACAAGTGCGTTTTTATCTGGACAGAACTAAAGATTTCAGAAGGTCAGATCAGTTGTTTCCTTTTCAGATACTAGGAAGGGCCTTCCAGTTTTTAAAGTAACATTATCTCACTGGATTTCCAGCTGTATTTCCTTTGTGTATTCATCCAGTTGCAAAGATCTTCCCTTCAAGGTGAAAGCTCATTCTACCAGGTCTGTGTCTACCTCGGTAGCTTTTCAGGCTAAAATTCCAATAGACAACATTTGTGCTGCAGCAACATGGGCTTCACCTCATACATTCATTACTCACTGCAAATTGGATATGGCTTCCAGAAACAGGTCTTCCTTTGGTTCCACAATACTCTGGAGCATTTTCCAATGAGCCACCCAAGATGAAGGTGCTAGGGACTCTGTCCCAAAAGTAAGAATTGAAGGCAGGATAGGACTACAGAACATAAAGAAGTTATGCACCTACCATAACATTCGATGTTTGTAGTCCATCTCGCCCTTCATTCTTACGAACCCACCCTCCTTGAGGACCTGGGGGTACTGTCTCCTGCTTTTTTGGTTATGATAGTCCTTTCGACTTGGTTTGTTCTTTGTCTCTGTACGTTTCTCCTTGCAGCAAACAAGATCTGGGTTGTGTTAGTGATGCATCATGGGATACCCCCTAGCCATGAGCCAACCAAAATTTTTCGAGCTAGAGTATGGCCGAGTCGCAGACTAGGTTCGGCTCCGATTCCAAGAGTAAGAATGGAAGGGCGAGATGTTCTACAAACATCCAATGTGTTATGGTACGTAGGTTCATAGGTTTATGCTAGGCTATCTGCCCTAAGGCATTTATAAGCCTAGCCCAAAGTTTTGTGGCTTACGCCACCCCTTATGTTAAAAAATACTGTGCCCATTAGTTTGTTGTGCCTCTGTCCAGCAGTGACACAGAGATGATTCCCAGGGTAAACCGGGGTACATAACATCTTTTTATACACTTTTTTTGTCATCCACGCCTGTTGACATTAATGCTGTTATTGTCCAGGGTTCTGTTGGTGTCAGATGTTTGCTTACCTGCGATAGACAGTATCTTTGCCATTCTTTTTAACAAAAATCATCACAAATGCACTGTAGTCACTATTCAGGATCAAAATGGGGTCTGTATGATCCTGGATCAAATTGATCTTTCCCTGCCATAAGTATAATTAATACTACCGATTCTTGCCAAGTCAGAGGCACCTCCCCACTCAACTACAGTTTCTCATTACATTCATAATTTTTCCTAGGTCCATTTCTACGTTACTATTCTTGATTTTATTTCCTTTCAACCATTTGTTATCTCAGACATTGAGCTGTCAAATTGGTTGCTATAGGTTTATTATTTAAAAAAAAATGTTTTAAAACCAGTGCTCTATATTCATATTTTATAAATACTCATGAAATGACATTCTTTAAAACCTGATATGTTCCATTTGCTCCTTTCTGTAAATCCCTTACTTTGCCCCCTAGGTACCTATTGTGACTATTATTCCACATCTTGTTTACTTTCATTGTGTTTGCATTTCCAGTCATTAGTTTACAGTTATCCCAATCTTTTGAGGTTCTTTATTACTTAGATTCAAATCTAATAAAATTTCATGTAGTTTGATCTGCCCGATCATTAAATGTCTTACTTTTCAGTAGTGGTGCTAGAAATTGCCAGGGTTTGTCATTAGTCTTTTACTTACTTAATAGGCTTAATTTGTGAAGCTGCATTGACACTTTTACCTTGTTTTTGTGGTTCGCACAATGTTACAGTATTTTTCAATACATAATGTCTAGCTAGTCTTGTTCAATAACCTTATTTCCTTGAAAAAATGTATTTTCCAGTTTATTCTTATTTTCATTAGATTGACCAGCCCATATTACATGTATGTATTTGTATAGGTGTCTGCCTTCAACTGGTATATATCATGGCCCTCTGGAGGCACCTTCCTCATTTCCCATAGTGTTCCAGTCTCTACCATACACCCTTTGATGAAATGCTCCAATTTCACACATAATATTCTTTGTCTTGTTTTAGTGCTTTCAGTGGATGATATACTGCAGCCAGTGTAATTTTTTACCCTGCTAACCTCTCACCACTGTAAATCTTCCTTGCCTATTTGTTCATCCATCTTTGTTCAGATTCCCTTTTTAATTAATATTAAAATCCATTAGTTTCAGTGCTCTATTGGAAATGGGAAACCCTCCTTCCCACATCTCTTACACTTTCTTGCTGCTCTTTATTAATTCAGATGCGTCTTTCTGTTGCATACAAGTTTTTCAGTCTTTTCTGTCGTTTTTGTGTCACTGTTTATGTAATATTGTACCAACTAAACCTGATGTCATATTTTCCTTAGAACAGCACACAATTCCCTCCCCACCGAAAAAAGCAAGCATACTAACCATACATATTTTCTCAAGGCAGTAGAGTGAACGCTGTATAAATACAGCGGTGTAAGGCTTCTGCCCCTTCTAATCAGACTCGCACTGATTTTCTCCTTTGTGCTAGAGAAAGCTGCTGTAAGTTTCTAATCTGTTTGTTACATTGTTCTGTAGTTGCTACTTTAAATATCTTCTTTCCAAAGATGTCCCTTTTTTCTTATGCTGTTAGCCAAACATTTTGCACACTTTTTTAATGTTTCCCTTTGGCTTCGTTAAATATGTCAAGTGTTTTTATTTCAAAAGGTCAAGCTTGTTAACTATATAGACAAAGTGGATTCATTCTCTTGTAGTAGGTCATAGCTGGTCAACAATGGCAAACTGTATTCTAAAAGCACTAGAGATAGAATAGCTCAGCCTGCAGCCTAACAAATGAAACTTTAATCAGATGCCATGCGGTTATTTTACTAATTTCAGTGTTTTTATAATATCTCTTGTGCATAGCTGACATTTTAGTTAAAGTAAATATCCTTGCCCATATTTGCTGTGCACATACCCTAGGATAAACCTATGAACCCAACACCCACTAGGTTCTTTATGAACCTAGTTGCACAGTCCAACCCAGTTTTGTCCCAGATTACCTTTGACACACTTAGTGTGATACGTAAGGAGGTAGCTAAGGGTTATGTGGGAGAAGAGTATGTTATTTCGGCATTAGTTTACTTACTGTTAATTTCTGTCCACCAGAGACATGGGGGCACGACTGGCAGTGAATTTGTGGTTTTTCATCCACTGATCAAGTTTTCATTTGAATAGGGTCAGGGATGAACTCTGCTTAATGGGATGGGGAGCTTATCACACAGTGTGGGGATCCTTTGAGATGCATGTCTGTCTCTATCACATTCTTTGTCACAGGCAAAGTTTAGGTCCTTGGATCTAGTGTTCTTGGTGCTGTTTTTGTGTGCGCAACAGGTCCGTCAGAGGATGTCTTATGTGCAGAGTATAGATTGCTTATCAGTAACCTGTATGAGACTGAGTGCAGAGATGGGGGACAGGATACCCATACCCTGGATTCTCCTATATTCATACCTTGGATTCTTCTGGTGAGGAACCTTTGATGGTGTTCCAGCTGTTTGAAAGTGCCTGGTTAGGTACGTGCTGTAGGAGGCATTGTGCTCAGTGACTGGTCTAATAAGAGCCGAGTAGAGTTGTACTATAACTTTCTTGGACGTGGATGCCATACCCTTGTTTGAGTTGGGTAATATAGAATTATTTTGTTACTTCCTTTGTTGTGTGTTGGTCAAAGGCCAGATTAATGTGTACATATGTTCCCAAATCCGTAACTATATCAAGTGAACTGTTAGGGGTGTTTTTATCATTGGAGTAATTAGCTTAGGTGGACAATTTCCCAAAGGGCACTATAATGCATTTCTTTCTATTCAGTTTTAACCCGTGGCTCTGGCACCAGTTATTTGTTCATGTTAGGCCCTCTTGTAGGATGATGCTGTGGGTAGAATCTACTAATGCTCTCCCAATTTACAGTCTTCTGCAAACTTGGTGAGCCAGAGGTCTTCAACATTAGCATTGACTTCTAAGAGTTGATACCAAGCAAGAGTGGGCCCAACACAGAGCCCTGGGTTACTCTGCTGGTGATTGGTCGCTTGGCAGATGTAGTCTCACTAATCCTGACATCTTGGGTCCTGTCTGGGAGCCAGGCAGCAATCCAGTCAGTTATGTATGGATTTGTGCATAGTTCTGAGAGTTTAGTAGCAGTGCCTGAGTGGGGTGTTACATTAAATGTCTTGGGTATGTCAGGGTAGGCAGTATGCACCTGTTTTTCCCTTATCAGTAGCCTTGGTGACCCTGTTGAAGTTCAGCAAAGCCAAACTGGGATGGATCCAGTACTGTAGATTGCCAATGTTCTTGTTGATAATTTCCATGATAATTCATTCCATGGTTTTGCATATTAGACTTATCAGACTGAGGTGTCTGCAGTTTCTGAGGTCAGTTGATGGCCCACTCTGATGGTCCATCCTTATGTAGAGGGATGACCTTTGTGGTTCTCCATCCACCTGATATGTAGCCTGTTTTGAGGCTGTAGTTGCCGTGCCTCTTGTAGTCCTACTATGTCATGTTTTAGGCCATTTAGAAGTTAACTGGAGATATTGTTGGGGCCCAATGAAGTACTGTTTTTGTCCTTAGTGAGCACACCAGGACCTGCTTCCTGTTGATCACTGGGGATATGCTAAAGGAATTTCACAGGGGGAGATGGTGGAGAGGGAGTGGGGATGAAGTTGGCGCAAAATTTATCACCCAGAAGATTTGTTATGTCACCATGGTCCGTGAGGGTTGTGCCATTTATCACCAGTTCTATACACTTCTTAGTGTTACCTTTAAGATTCTTGATGTAGCTGGAGAAGACCTTGTGATAGTCTTTAGTCTGGAAGGCTATCCTGATTTTGTAATGTCTTGTTAGACTTTATTAGACCACTTAAGCGGAGAGCTTTTGTCTGTATGAGGGTTGCTCTTTCTGATTTTGGAAATGACTTTTTTTTTTCTTTTTGTTATATACCCTGTTAAGGTTAGGATTCCACCTGTGGGTTTGTTTTTGGTATTGGATTGGGCTTATTTTTGCACCCTCAATGCAGCCATGTACAAGCTTGTACAGGGTTTCTGTGAATAATTCTGAATAGGTAGCTGTGTTCTCTAGGTTAGAGTGAGCATTGAATTTTGACAGATAGTTTAAAAGGATGTAACTTGTTTTAGAATAGTTCCTGTTACTGGTTAAGCTGGGTTTCCAGACTATAGCAGGGTAGTTAGTCTGGCATGAATAGTGTATTTGGTTGGATTTGAGTGCTTCTAATAGGTCCAGATACAAGTTATGAGCTTCATTGATCATAGAGGGTGACCTGTAGCTAGTCAGGAAAGGGTAAGGAACATTGTCTATAGACAGACTGTTATGAATGAACTCCAGGGCATCATCCTGTTTAACCAATCTGGAGTTGTATTTGTTGCTAACCTAGATCAAGACACCTACACCTGTAGGTCCTTTCTGTGGTGCTGTTGGTCTAAATGTGTAGAAGGCACTGTAGCCTTGCACTGCTGGAGTACTTAAACCAAGACTCAGTAACAACACAGATGCCTACTTTCTCCAGAGTGAGTAGATCTTATAAGGTATGGAGTTTCTTGTTTAGGTTCCTAGCATTGAGCAGTAATACCTTAAGGTTGCTTTGGGTTTTTTGCTATGTTGGTAGTTTTGACATTGGCTAAAAAAAAAAAAGCTCTAATGGGGTAGATAAAGTTTTAACCTATATTTGAAAGCGGGGGGGGGGGGGCAGGTGCAGACTATCATTGGCAAAGCAGTATGATCTCTCAACTATGTCCACCCATGCTGATAATGTTGTATCACCCTGGAGTGACACCAGAAACTAAGCCACTTGTTAAAATCAGGTCATTCTCTGTTCACCTAGAATGACGCCATGATGTGAAGGCAGAGTACTGTTGAATGTAAGACACATACCTGTCTGACACATTCAAAGAGATGCATAATTTCCCTCTACATATAGTCCAGTAAGGTTTGTCTCAGGTTATTTACACCCACATGGATTGACAGGATCATATGGGAACCTGTGGTGCAGTGATTTGTTTGTGTATGGTACTGCAGAGCCTAGTTCTAGGTAGGTAACTAACCATTACTTTCTTTGTCCTGCTAGGACAGAGGGAACTCTGTGTTGTATATTGGGATCCCCTATGACAAGAGTATGTTTGTTTGCATTATGTACTTTATTCTTTAAGGACCTTTGGGTCAATGCTTTCGTTTGGTGCTGCTTTTGATATGTTCTTTAGTGATTACTGAGGATAGGTGTTGCTGTTTCATGGCTTAAGAGGTGTGTGAGTTTTGGAAAGGTTTCTTTTGTGTGTCTCCGGGCAAGGTCTGTGTGTGGTTACCAGTGTATGGGAAGGATGTAGTGTTGACAACCTTGTTAGTAAGCAACCTTTTTGCCTCCAAGGAAATTATGTATGTATATCTCTTTCATACTGCATTAGTTTCTTTGAGTATGTAAACATTTTCTGAGTACTTAAAATAATTGCTACATTGTTTCAGGACGGCTATATATACCAAGCTGGCCATAGAGACATGTGGAAATTGCATATCCATGTTGTCAGACCTGTTATTAAAGATGGGCTATTATGGTTTAGGGATTTTTTTACAGGTGAGTGGTGTCTAGAATTAAGGCTGAATGTTCGATAGTGTTGTGATCTAGTTTTAGTGGTGTTCAGTGCACTTGCTAGCTTCCCTATGCTTAGCTTCATTTTGTTTGTGTCTTTCGGCTTTTCCCGGTTAGGGGTCGCCACAGCCGAACTCCTGTCCGCTAATGATTGATAGTTGATTTTTACGTGCCGAATTACCAGCCCTGATGCACAACCTTCAACGAAGGTACACCCATTCACGCATATCTCCACGCAGAAGACGCTCTAGCTGAGAATTGAACCGGACAGCATCTTACTGTGAGGCGACAACGCTACCGCAGCACCAAAACCAAAATACTAGCTTTATAGGTAAATTTTACAATCTAAATGTTTGTTACTATAGAGTATATTGCTAATTGCTGCTGCACAATGAGCAGATCCAAGCAAACAAGACTAATTTGTAGTAGGCAGAATAAAAGTAACTCCTATGCCCTCTGGCCAATAAACTACTACTCTTTGAGCTTCCTAGAATGCTGCTAAACTCAAAGACCAGGTAAATACCTTCTGCCACAAGATAAGATGACCTTGGAATTTCTTAATGTAAAAAAAAACACTAAAAGTTGCTCAGAAGTGCAAATTAACAACAGAGAAAGTCTGTGGTAATTCGCTTTTTTGCAAGGCAATTTAGAAGCAGTCAAAAACTACAAATCAAACAAAGAAATGATTATTTTTTAACCCAAATATTAAATAAGTGCTTTCAAAATGCAATCAGTAGCAATTTACAGACAAGTGCAAAAAATCAAGAAAGGTATGCTTCTTAGCCTGGATGGCTGTAGATGCAGTGAAAGCTCTTGTAAAGCATTCCTGAGCTGTGAGAAAGTGAGCACAGAGCCTCATGACCCTGATTTATAGTACACAGAAAAGCTACTGTCCTCATTCAATGCTTCCGGTGTATTCTTTTTGGAAAAATCTCTTCCTAATTTCTTTCTCTTGTTTGCATCTAGCAATTTACCTTACTCCAGAAGTTATTATTTTTGCTACTTACTATCTTTGTTACCATATTTGTCTCTGTTTTTTGATGCCTGGACTCGTTACCCCTGCTCAGGCTATGAATACAATGGTAAGCTAAATGAGTAGTGTTACTGATGATGTTAGAGTTGGAGTTTGCTGTGTAGGGTTGCCCAGTGAAGGGAATTTGTGTAAAATAAGGCTGTGTGGGATGTGCCAGAGGCTTTAATACACAGAAGCTCTGGCTTGAAAGGTGTAAGCCATCCATGGCAGAACAGGAAGTCTTACCTACCATCTCATTCAGGTCAACACGTACTGGGTCCCATCGAATGACATCAAGTACTTAGCTTGTTTTGGTATCTAGGCATCCTTCAGGTGAAGACAAGATATTACTGAAGACTAGTTTGCCCTCCGTCAAACACATGCATAGAAGTTCCATCATGTCACTCTGCATGATCCTCTGGTTGCAGCTCCTCAGGTCATTCAACCCATCACAAGGCTTTCTTTAGTTATGTTAGGAACCTGGGTGGGAATTCCCAGATTTGCTCAGAATTAGTCCAAAATGACAAAAATTACACCGAACCCCCAGACATTGCCAACATCCTAGCTGACAGGTTCAGCACAACCCCCCCCCACCAAAAGGGTGAATATCTATCCCAGCAGAGTGCTGCCCCCCTGACATCTCAGATGGTCAGGTAAGAGCCGCCCTCTCCAAAGCAAAAAAACACAGCATCAATGGGACCAGACGGTGTCCCGGGCTGCGTCCTACATCAACTCCAAGAAGAGCTAAACCCAAACATAAAACTACTGTTCAATCTCAGCCTTATTACAGGATATGTACCCAAAGAGTGGCGTACAGCAACAGTGGTCCCTCTCCACAAAGGTGGTGCCTCAACGGATCCTGGAAACTATCGCCCCATATGCCTGACTAGCTTGGTCTGCAAAGCTATGGAAAGGATCATCGTGGACCTCAAAAATAAAGATATTGGGGACCTACAGACACTGGATCCTACCCAGTTTGGCTTTAAGGGCAGATCCTGCCTCTTAAACCTGGTCGATTTCTTTGAAATAGTCACCAAGGCCATTGACGAGGGGAAGGTGGTCCACACAGCCTACCTGGACCTCGCAAAAGCCTTCGATACAATACCCCACTCAGGCATTATAGATAAGCTCACCAGCTTAAATATAACCCCCTATGTCACTAGATGGGTTGCAAACTGGTCAAGGACAGAACCCACATGGTTAGAATTGCTGAAGCCATGTCAGACTCCAAACCAGTTACAAGTGGCATCCCACAAGGCTCAGTCCTGGGACTTCTCTTGTTCGGTATATACTTCTCGGAGGTACAGGCAAACACGGAAGGACTGTGGCTGACCAAGTTCTCAGATGACTGCAAACTGGGCGCCATAATCGACTCTCCAGCCGACACAAGCATCCTCCAAAAGGGCCTCATAGAAACAGACAACTGGTGCCAGAGCCATGGCCTCAAGCTAAACGCCAAAAAGTGTATAGTCATCCCCTTTGGCAAAAACAAAGTGCCCACAATTTACCATATAGGTGGTAATCCATTAAGTACAGAAGAAGAAATTAGGGACCTGGGGACCCAAGTTGATAGCAATCTCTTATTTGACAACCACGTGGCCAAAGTGGTTAGAAAAACATTTTATATAGCCCACCTAATCATGAAGGGATTCACATCTAGATCAGGGGAGGTCATCGTGCCTCTTTACTCATCTGTCAACAGGCCCATAATTGAGTACAATGCCCCTTTTGGGATGTGCCTTACCAGACACCTGCAGCAACTGGAAAGACCCCAAAAGTACCTCACCAAGAGGATCAAAGGGCTCAAACAGATGCCATATGCTGCCCGGTTAAAGAAACTCCAGCTCTACTCAGTGGCATACCGCCTGCTCAGAGGTGATCTGTGCCTGACATATAAAGCCATGTCCATCCCGGAATGAATGGACATGCTGCACCTCAGAAAATCCAAATCCCATCGAGCTACACGCGCGAGAGACTTGAACCTCAGCACTGAAATAAATAGGACATGCTGGAGGGACAGATTCATAACCCAGAGGCTCCCTTCACTCTGGAATAAAATCCCAGTCCAGGTTAGGCAGAGTCCCTCATTGACTCTCTTCAAGAGGAATCTTGATGAGTGGATGGGAGATCGTAGGTTTAACCCGGGTATCACTTCTGTGTCACTGTTAGACAGAGGCACAGTATACTAACCTCGAAAAAGGGCATAGCAAAATTAATTTAAAATGGGTGGCGAAAGCCAAACACACTCTGGCTAGGCTTATAAATGCCCTAGGGCAGATAGCCTAGTATGAACCTATGAACCTATAAGCAGTAACAAAATAATAGTAAAATTTGTCAGGTTTAAGGGCTGTTAGGTTCCTTCTGACGTCTTGGATCCTGGTGCCAGACAGATAACTTAGTCACCTGTACTTGTTCAGTCAGGTGAGTATGGAGTCACCTGTGACTAACATTTCCTTGTGCAGAATTACTCTTTGGACCTTATGGGTCTAGACCCGCTTTCCTTGTGGCTGTTGTATGTGTGTGCGAAGAAGAACTAGCCATTGCACTGGAGGTTGGGATCTTTGTGTGGGTTCTGTTCTTGGGGGCTTGGCAGCTTTTTTCAAACCTTACAACACAGATATTGGTCTAGTGATGTGTTGAGATTGTTGTGATGGTAAGATATGATGCTTTCCAATAGTCTGATATGTGATGTTTGTTTCCATTTTTCTTAGTACAACCTGCAAGAGGTGTAAACATTTTATCAATTGGTATAAGCCTTAGAACACACAATGTGAGCAGGCTAGTCACAGGTTGAGAGTGGTCTGTTGAGCCATATTGTCAGAGGATGGAGGACTAGGACTCAAAGTATTCAGGGATTGGAGGTAGACTATTATAGAATCTGATTTATGGATGAAGTATTTAGGGTAGTACTCTTAAGTTAGATTAGATAGCTAATCTTAACATTATTTAGTGACGACACAGAATTGGGTGTGTCAAGAATGATGAATAATGACGTTTTGCCTTTTGGCAATTGTTAATGCTGGTCTCACCATAGCTAGCAATCAATGATCTTTTGCTGCTTCTCCCACCAGTTGAGAACAGTAGCTCTAATCTCAAGCTGGTTCCCTAAGAAGTGGTATTGTCCCATATGGTGCTGTGGTCACCATATTTGTTAATATTGTTCTCTTGGTAGATGCCCTAGGTAGCACCTACAGCAGCTCGGCACAACAGAAAGCCAGGCTTACACAAAGACCCAAAATTAAAATTGAAGAATATAGTAAAACAGCAACAAGTAACAGTAATTTCTAAGTACTATGCACTTCATTATCGTTGTTTTACCATAGTTGTTTTATGATTTTCGAAATGTTTAGGTTAAGATGTGTCATTAAATTCTGCATATTCATTCTCATGCATAATTTTTACATGTTTTAATTTATAATTATATTTATGCTAGCGTAGAGGTGTTGTACTATATGTAATATATATTTATACATATTTTTTCATATACGTGTTTCTAGATGTACATAGATGCATTCTATATATATATATATATCTATATATATATATATATCTATATATATATTTTTATATGAGATGTATAACAGATAAGTATATGTTTTAGTAACTTAGAAATGTTTTTAGATAATGGTCACATGAATCAAGATTGAATTTAAGGAATATTACTGTCACATGAGCATATGATGTCATTTTGAATATATTATTTATGAGAACAACGTATGATTGGTTGTATAATGATAGAGACAATGTATTTATAAGGTGGTTAATTCCATGTTCGCTCAACAGTCTGAAGCATTCATGTGGAATGCGAAAGCGCTTACTGGGAACGCGTTGTTTTTTGGTTTTTAAAGTTTTACATCAATAAATGGTCAGCTTCTTATGGTCGTGGTTTGTCTTCAACTAGCTTTGTTTTTGAAAACAGCAACAAGACCAATCAGGAATGTGCTGCATGCACTGTCCAATCTGAGACAATGAAACATCCATGTCCCTCTGCTCCTTCTCTTACCAGGAGCAAAGCAGTAGTAGTAATCTCAAGTTGATTCCAGAGAAGTGGTTTGTAAGTTCTTCAGTGATTAGTTAGTTGTCTTGTGCTAGATGTTATGGATTTTAAAAGTAAGATGGAGAAGGAGGGGTTCTCACACTGTGTATTGTGGTTTGAGTGGGAAGATTTGAAACAGAGGGTAACTTGAGCTTTATTAGCCTTAACTGGAGGGCCTTCCCAGTTTGATCTTTTATTGTCCAGTAGTATTTACAGTAGGGGTGGGCAACTCAAGAGCTTCTGAATTAGATGCACAACAGGGGCTGGGTGAGTGAGTGGGTAAAAATCCAGGCGTACAACAGCAGTAGTGTCAGAGTACTTGCATCTCCCAAACCTTTTTCTGTTCTGCTTACTCTAAGAATTTCCATTGCTCTGCTCCCCACACAAATTTCCTAGGTTTAATTCCTTTGTGGTCAATGAAAGGAAAACATTTTTTATGTGGCCCTGGCCAGGAGTTTTTAAAATTCCCAACAGAAAACTTCTTTGAAGTGAAACACAAATTTAAAAGAAAACAGTTTGTTAGCTCCCAGAGTGCTGGGCTGCATAGCATCTTCCATCCTGAAGGTACCCCTTGCAAGGCTATGCATGGGTGAAAGCTATAGTGATAACTGAGAAGTGAATAGAGCTAACATACCCAGTCTGTGCAATGCCCTACTTCCAAACTTCACTACATCAAGAGAGAGATCCTGTGATGTGTTCTGAAGTATACAACTTAGTCGGGAGGGGGGGGGGGGTATGTCTTTCAAACTGGGTGCAGACACCTAGATGCTCACCACAGATTCCTTGGACACAGAGGGGCTCACTTATGGGAACTGAGGCTCCAGAGAGGATGGGACTACAACCATAGAAAGACACATCAGTGCCAAAGTAATTATGGCAGCAGTTCTAGCAGTAATGGCTTTCAAGCCATTCTGGCAGCCAGGCGCCTTGCATATCGCAACAAAACACAGTGATCTAGTACGTCAGCAAGTGGGCTACCCACCCTTACCTGTTATGTCAGAATGGAATCTGTCCAGGTGTCCGGTATGACCTCAGGGCATCTTACATCCCATTCAAGAAAACAGCTAAACAGGACGAAGCCAAACCAACATGAAATAGGTACAGTGCTGAACAGAAGAATTTCCTAGATTGAGCTCATAGGTGAGGTGTGCCACAAATAGATGTTTTTTACTTCTCCACTAAACAGACAGCTCATTTTTTTTTTTACTAAGAAGCTAGCAGTAAAGGAACTGGCGACAGCTGCCTTCTCTATAAGCTGGTTAGATCTATTTCTGTATTTTTTTCTTCAATAATGCTTTCTGCCAGTGTGATGCAGAAGATCAAAGAGGACTGTTGCAAAATACTGTTGACAGCCCAGAACCAGGGGCCACTTTTGCATCCCTTCATGAAGACTGTATGGCTGATGGCATGGATGATTTAACACTCACTCCTTTGGAAACGTGTTTTTGTCGAACATACTTCACATATTAACGGAGGCTAGGAAAGTCGTACCTTGTTCACAGGATAAGATTTTTCCTTTAGGTTCATAGGTAGGTACTATGCTATCTGCCCGAAGGCATTTATAAGCCTAGCCAGAATGTGTCGGCTTTCGCCGCCCCCTTAGATTACTTCCCTGGGCCTCTGTGCAGCAGAGCCACTGAAGTGATCCTTGGGGTATAATTTCTGTTTCCCATCCACTCGTCAAGGTTTCTTTTGAAGAGTGTTAGTGAGGAGCTCTGCCTAATGTAGATTGTAATCTTGTTCCAAAGCATGGGAAGTCTCTGGGACAGGAATCTATCTGTCCAGAACATCCTATTTATTGTTCTGGTGAGGTTTACATCCCTAGAGTGTGTGGCTCGAGGGGATAAGGTTTTCTTCAGGTGGAGCATGTCCATCAATTCTGGGTTGGACATGACCTTGTATGTCAGGCAGAGATCACCTCTGAGTAGGCGGTGTGCAACCGAGTACAGCTGAAGTTTCTTCAGTTGAGCTGCATAGGGCATCTGTTTGAGGCCAGTGATCCTCCTGGTGAGGTTCTTCTGTGGTCTTTCCAGCTGTTGCAGGTATCTTGTAAGGTACACCCCAAATGGGGCGTTGTATTCTATGATGGTTCTGATGAGTAGAGGGGCACAATGACCTCTCTTGATTTAGATGCGAACCCTTTTGTGATTAAGTGGGCCACGTAGAAGGATTTTCTAACCACTTTGGCAATGTGATTATCAAAGGTGAGATTACTATCTACTTGGGTCCCTAGATCCCTTATTACATCTTCCGTATTTAGGGGACTATCACCTATGTGGTAGTTTGTGGGTACTTTGATTTTCCAAAGGGGATGACTGCACTTTTTGGCATTTAGCTTTGGTGTCAAATGAGAGTTTTTGACCTGACTGCAGCAATATCCATGACCCTTGAGTACCTGTTCGACCTTATAATTCAAGGTTTATTTTACGCCACAGTTAAGGTACATGTTTCAGCCATTTCAATTTGTCTGCCCTTAGACTACTCGAGACTTGCTGCCTGTAGAGGAATTCCTTAAGGGGTTCTACATTTGAGACCACCCAGAAAAGAGTGGTGATTCACTGTGGGGCTTCACTTGTGTTTCAGAAAAGTTTGCTTTACCTCACTTTGAGCCAGCTTCTTCTGCTTCACTGATTTTTTTTTTGACATGGAAACCTAGTTTACTATGGGCAGTAATCTCTTATGGAAGAAATTTAGCACTGCAAGCCTAAATGTTCAGAGTTGTTTCTCATGTTCCAAACGGACAGAGTTGCCATGTGACCTAACTCTACCTTCATGCCTAAAGTGTTAACAGAATTGTCATTGAATCAGGCTATCTACCTCTGTTTCTTTCAGCTCATCAAAAAAGAGAGCGGAGAGGATTTTACATTCCCTTGATGGGGCTAGGCAACTGAGGTATTAGTTGGACAAGAACCAAAGACATAAGATGATTTTAAGCAGTTGTATATGTGTTTACATCCTTTGGAAAGGTGATGGAGGAAGAATCTTTTTTTTTTTTTTTTTTTTTTTTCTTCAAGCAGACAGTATCCAAATGCCTATCGCACTATGTTTGGTTGTGGCACGTCTCTCATGGCAAGACTGTACCCAGGCAAGTTGCAGCCAACTCAGTTTTAGCAGCCATGTTTGTATTTCTGAGAGGAGCCAGCATTCCAGGTGTTCTGGAAGCAACTATGTGGTCATCAGGCCATACCTTCTGCAAGCATTATATCCTGGGCATTGCCTTTACAGCTAGGGTGGATTTTTAACAGCCACCCTACAGGGCTGTTCTGCTGAGGTCCAGCAACAAAGTGGTCCTAAAGCTCTTTGGAAATTTCCCTAAATGTCATTAGTGCAACCGTGAATCATAAAGTGAGCATAGTACAGTTGTGTAAAAATCTGCCATATTTGTAAATGTTACAGTACTCTCACTCACTCTTTTGTAGTATAATTTCTCTTCCACTTCTCCTCTTTTTCCTTTCCTGCGAGCATCTATGGATTAGGGTGAATACCCCAGTCACTCTTCCTCCTTCCTTAGTTCTGTAGTGCCCTGACTAGATACCTGCCTCTTAGGGGTGACCTATGCCTTGGAGAGGCAGCTTACAAGTTTACTGGGTAGTCTTGTCCCTGGGAATCCTTACTTCCATGCCAGTAAGTGTTGACTCCAAACACCATTGTTGGAGGGGAGAGTAGGGTCCAGGGCAAGAAGGAACTAAAAACTAAAGGTTTCTTATCCAGAAAAAAAGAGGTCATTGTTTCCCTCTACTCATCACTCAGACCCATTATAGAATATGATGCCCCTTTTGGTATGTACCTCACAAGACATCTACAACTGGAAAGGCCACAGAAGTACCTCACAGAGGATTACCGGCCTCAAACAGATGCCCTATGCAGACGTCTCAAAAAACTCTAGCTTTACTCTGTCGCATATCGCCTACTCAGAGGTGATCTCTGCCTAACATACAAAGCTATGTCAAACCCAGAGCTGCTGGACATGCTTCACTTAAAGAAGTCCCAATCCCTCCGAGCTACACGCTCTAGGGACCTATACTTGTCACCACAATAAACAGAACATGCTGGAGGGATAGATTCCTGTCCCAGGGACTTCCCATACTCTGGAATAAACTACCCATCTATATCAAATAAAGCTCCTCATTAGTACTCTTCAAGAAAAATCTTGATGATTGAATGGGAAATAGGAAATTCACCTGGGGGATCACTTCTGTGGCTCTGCTTGACAGTGGCACAGGAAAATAATTTTCTTTGGTGGCAAAAGCCAGGGTACATTTTTGGCTGGGCTTGTATAGGCCCTAGGGATAATAGCCTAGTACCTACCTATGGCATGAATGGATGCCTCTGTTATACCACTGATTATGTTCATCGTGCATACAGCTGCAGTCATAACAGATGGGTTCTCCTGCCGTCAGGCGGGTCCTCAGTCGGCCGAATTCCAAAGTCTAGGTCCGGCGTCGGTTGTCGTCGCTTCTTCCCTGACGTCAGTGCTACAGGGGTATAAAGGAACCAGCCGACGCCATTTTCTTCAGTCTTTCTTGCCGCGCGGTGCCTGAAGCAGAAGCAGTTCGCAAGTGCCGGTCGGCCAGCTCCTGAGATTACGAAAATTTGGAAACCGAAGTCTTCTTAAAAGCTAAGTACCCGCTAGAAACTTTTCTTGCCTCAGACCGATGTCAGACAAAGTTAATAATTGTATTTCTTGTGGGAAGCAAATGCCGCATAAGGATTTCCATTCCCTCTGTATTCCTTGTTTAGGCCCAGACCACGATGTCTCGGTCTGTCGCTTTTGTGCTACATTCAACAAACGCACTATTAAGTGTCAGGCGGAGTTCGCCCAGCATTTTTTTGGGAAAGCATTTAACTATACTATGTCATCGGATACTCCGACTCAGGTTTTGTCTAAAAAACGCTAAGACAAGGACTGACACTCGAGGTCTGCGGCCTCTACCGACACCACGCCAAAGCCAACTACACGTGGTCCGGTTCTCAGCGAGGTGCCTACGCAGCCCCTGATTACCAACGACACATCTTTGGCGGTGTCTCCTGTACCCGAGGTCGCAGGCTTCTCAGCCCACACCCCAACTACAGATACCGAAGCCACTCTTGGCGTTGAAGCACAGAATGTGGACAGGTCCACCTCCACTCAAGGTGTCTTCAGACTTTCCTCTTCTTTCTCCATCAAGGCTATCAACAAGTCTAAAGCAACCATACACTCTAAGAGACCAGCTACACAGGGCCCATCTCCAGGCCCCATGCCTAAGAAACAGATGCTTAAAATGGCTGAGGATTTAATTACTCTAATCAGAGGCTCTCAGCCCCCTCCGGACAAAAGGCCCAGAGTGGAGGAAGATTCCCCCTCCTCTGATCAGGGCTCCATTATTTCAGAACACTCTGATGATCAGGAACAGTCTTACTCCCCTTTTGAAGACTCTGATGCGGAGGAGCCTATTCCTTCTGTATCCCCCCCTGAGGATTACTCATTTGGGGAAACCTTGCATACCTTAAGGGAACACTTCCAATGGGAAGGCCAGGATTATTCAGATTCCAAGAAAAGGCTCAGGGAATTTCTTTTGTTACCCCAGTACAGGCCTCTGGCTATACCTCCTGTCTTGGACATTCTAGATGATGTTTACTCGGAGGCCTGCCTTAACCCGGACTCTCTACCTCCAGCTCCAGTTAAGCCTGACAGGTACTACAGGGTTCCTGACTCGCACCAATTTCTATACAAAAGCCATGCTGCTGACCTAGAAACCATCTCACAGGGGCCCAAGGGAGTTAAGGCCTCCATTGCCAAAAATCCACTGCCTTCCGAGAGAGATTCCAGATCCTTAGAAAGGTGGGGAAAAAAGGTATATACCTCAGCTACCTTATCCATGAGGGCCTTAAACTGTCAGTTTCATATGCTAAAATACCAACAGTTTTTGTTATCACAATTGAAAAGTAAAATGTCACAACCTGAACAACCAGAATTGAAGGAGTTGCAGGATTTGATGCATAGTGCAGAACAAGTGGGTAAACATACCTTACAATGTGGTTTTGATGCTCTAGAGGCCTCATGTAGAGCTGCTGTTACAGGCTCAGTCATACGTAGGCATGCCTGGCTCAAGGAACAAGCCTTGCCTGATCATGTCAAAGCTAAATTACTAGACTCCCCTCTTCAAAAGGATGTACTATTTGGGGCTAATGCTGAGGAAGTATTACGGAAAATGGAGGAAAAGACTAAATCAATGCAAACTGTGAAAGAATTTCTGCAGGTTCAACCCTCACGTTTTAGTAGAAATTGGCCTTCCAAAAACTGGTCCTTTCCTGCCACAGACAGACCCCAAAGAGGCAGATACAGGCGCCCGAGGGGCAGAGGACAATCACAAGGATCGTATAGAGGCAGACAATGGCAAGCTCCTACACAAAGAGGTGGTGAGGACAACTCGCAATCCTTCAGAAAGCAAACCCAATGATTTTTCCCTTTGCATGCCAACCAGGTCTCAAATGGCAGCCCCCTTAGGAGGAAAGCTGGCACTATTTTCAAAAAATTGGAATGTTGTCACAAAGGACAAATGGATCCTGGACATTATAAACAGAGGCTACAAATTCCATTTTCATACCCTTCCAAAAATGAGAGGCATGCCAAATCTGCCACACAATCAAAGGGCAGAGGCACAAAGGCAAATTTCAGATCTCATAAACATGAAAGCTATTCAAGTGGTACCTACACACGAACAAGGTCAAGGTTTTTATTCCAGGCTGTTTCTGGTGCCAAGGAAGGGAAAAGATTGGAGACCTATTTTTGGATCTATCCATCCTAAACACATTTCTACTCGTACCAAAATTCAAGATGCTCACTCTACAGCAACTTCTTCCCATGCTGGGCAAGGAGTCTTGGCTGGTAACATTGGACCTTAAGGAGGCATACCTGCATGTCCCAATCAGACAAAATTGCAGAAGATACCTCAGATTTCTTGCAGGTTCAACCCATTATCAATTCTCTGCATTGCCCTTTGGCTTATCTACTGCACCCAGAGTATTCACAAAATGCCTGGCATCAGTAATTGCCTACTGCAGACTTCAAGGGATACAAATATACCCTTATTTGGACGACTGCCTGATCCAAGCGGACAGCAAGCACATTCTTCTGAAACATCTGGCATATGTAATAATGTTATTAAACTCTCTGGGATACACAGTCAACAAAGAGAAATCAAGGCTAATACCCTCTCGGAAGATAATTTTCCTGGGTGCCAATTTGGACACAAACACCCAGATGGCCTACTCACGCCAGAGAAGCAGGGGCAATTAATTCAATACTTCAGAACACTGGCAAATTGCACCAGGCTGACTGCAAGGAAAATCCTGCAGGCTCTGGGATTCATGGCATCTTGCTAATCCCATGTGCAAAGCTGCATATGAGAAAACTACAATGGTACCTGAAAAACATACGGTCTCAACATAGCCACAGTTTGGAAACAATAATACCACTAATCCCATGTCTGCAAAAGGAATTTCTGTGGTGGGCTCAAGCATGTCAAACGAACACAGGTCTTCCATTCAGCAAGCCTCATGCAAATCAAGTCATCACAACAGACGCCTCGGACTACGCCTGGGGGGCGCACATGACAGACCGGTGCATTCAGGGCAAATGGTCCCAAAAAGAAAAGCACCTTCACATCAATCAAAAAGAAATGCTAGCAGTAATAAATGCTATTATAGCTTTCAAGGACCTTCTACAACCAGGTCAACTATTGATAAGAACGGACAACACCACAGTTATGCGGTACATAAACAAACAGGGAGGAACACATTCTTATCCCCTATGCAGACTGGCCATGTCACTTTGGAACATGGCCATGGACTTATAGGTGGAACTACAAGCACAGTACTTGCCAGGCAAGGAAAACACGCTGGCAGACAACCTAAGCAGGAATATGACAGATCCACAGGAATGGAAATTACATCCAAAAGTTTTTACAGAAATAATACAAAAATGGGAAGGCCAGACATAGATTTCTTTGCCTCCCACAAGAATCATCAATTGTCAAAATTCTGCTCAAGGATCTTCCATCCAAAGGCCTGGAGAGTGGACGCTCTTTCCTTCAGTTGGACATCAATGACAGTTTATGCCTTCCCTCCTCTTCCTCTGCTGCCCAAAGTTCTATTAAAGACCAAAGCAGACAGACCAAAGATGATCCTCATTGCTCCCGACTGGCTAAGGCAACACTGGTACCCACTCCTGAGGAGCCTGACGCATTCCCCACCATGGACCCTACCTCTAATGCCTCTTCTTCTGACTCAGCACAGTTTCAAAACTCTTCACAGCCAGCTAAAAACGCTCAATCTAGCCGCATGGAAGATTCCTTAGCATCACAAAAGGCCCTACTCTCCAAGGAGGTGCAGGATGTCATTTTTGAGGCCAGAAGGCCATCAACTAGAAAAGCTTATTCCGCAAAATGGAAACGTTTTTGTGTCTGGAATGAGAAAAAGAGCCAGGATCTTGGAAAACTGAATTTACCCCAAATACTACAATATCTGGCTGAACTGCTAAGCAGTGGACTTTCTTTCTCCTCCATCAAAATCCATGCATCAGCCATTTCTGCAGAATACAACACTGATCCACCTTTATTCTCCCACCCTCTCCTAAAGCAGTTCCTCAGAGGGGCTAAGGATTTAAGGCCTCCAAGAAAACAACTAATACCTGCTTGGGATCTTAATTTCATGCTGGAAAAACTGACCTTGCCTCCCTTTGAGCCAGCTTGCCTCATCAGATTTTCAATATTTGTCCTGGAAAACAGCTTTCCTTCTGGCTATCACCTCAGCTCATAGAGTTTCAGAACTACAGGCTCTCATGGCCGTCCAACCTTTTATCATCTTCCATTAGGACAGAGTTTCCTTACGAACCAACCCGTCCTTTATGCCTAAAGTGGTATCCAGGGTAGCTTTAAATCAGGCCATACATTTACCTACTTTTTATCCTAATCCTCAAAACAAAGGGGAGAGATTACTACATTCCTTGGACATCCACAGACAACTGCGTTCTTATTTGGACAGAACAAAGCCTTTCAGAAAATCAGAACAGCTCTTTGTGGCCTATGCGGTAGGAGCTCAAGGGAAGCCAATTTCCAAACAGACAATCTCAAAATGGATAGCCCACTGCATACGCTTTTGCTATTCCTTTCATGGCAAAACTGTTCCTACAGGCATTAGGACTCATTCCACCAGGGCCACAGCCACCTCTGCAACATTCCTCAGAGGAGTTCCTACCAAGGATATTTTGGAAGCAGCCACTTGGAGTTCTGTGCATACCTTCTCCAAGCACTACAACTTACCATTATACTCAAAATCTAGAGCAGGCTTTGCCACTGCAGTCTTGCAGGGCATTTTGGCTGCTCCTAATTCCACCTAAGTGCCTACCACCCCTTTCTTAGCTTTGGTATTCTACCCATCTGTTATGACTGCAGCTGTATGTACGATGAACATAGTACAGTTTTGTACCTACCATAAATGTAGATGTTCGAGTGCTAATACAGCTGCAGTCCAGGTTTCCCTCCCTCCTTCCCCTCTTGGGACAGGCCTATAGGCTAACACATCCTCATACAACCTGATTGGGGTATTCATTTATGATGTATTTGCTTGCAACTACTGTATTTTGATTATATTGCACTGCATGATTACACAAATTTATGTATTGCCTTCCTTCTGGGGGCACCTGACATCTGGGGCAAGAAAAACTGAAGAAAATGGCATCGGCTGGTTCCTTTATACCCCTGTCGCACTGACGTCAGGGAAGAAGCGACGACAACCGACGCCGGACCTAGACTTTGGAATTCGGCCGACTGAGGACCCGCCTGACGGCAGGAGAACCCATCTGTTATGACTGCAGCTGTATTAGCACTCTAACATCTACATTTATGGTAGGTACAAAACTGTACTTTCTGTTGTCTGGGGGGGGGGGATGTCTGTCTGACCACCAGGGAGAATGGTGGTAAGCTGTGGAAGTTGGGGCAGCCTTTGGGCATTCAGAAGCTGCAGTTTTTAAGTGTCATTACTGCAAGAATGAACATACTGTTAACATTTACAGTTATGGTAAGTTGCTACCCAATTAAGTAATGCTTAATTGCTGTTAAACAGAGTTGAGAGGGTGTCCCATAAGAAATAATATGCAGAAATGGCTGCACTCAAATGACAAGATTTTTCTTCTGCCATGTGTACGACATCACTCAAGCCTGAAGTATTGAACTTGATTGTATTGGCATTACAGAAACACTGCACAGTAGGGTCCATAAGCAAAGACTTCATGTGAAAAGGCATTTGAATAAGGGAAAAGACAACTGTTGAGATGGAAGGTTGTACTTTGGTTTGATCAGAAACACTGGATTCTTTGAGAGGGAAATGCAACCTGGATTGAGATACTCTTGATTCTTCTCCATCTAGATGGTCCTGGTACCCAAGCTGATTCAGGTTGGGTGGTGGCCAGAGTTTGGATCTTCTGTCTAGAGTGAGTGTGGTGAATAATCATTCATAGGAGTGCACAATTACTTCAGGATCAGTGCTGCCCCCCCGTGAGCTAGTGAGTAGGGGATACTGTCAGAAAGTGTCACTTGGGATGGACTTTTTAGCAGCAAGGTAATTTTGACTAAGCTTTGCTCTAGGGTAATTTCTTTACACTCTGATTTGTTGTCTAATAGTCTACCTAACAAGAAAATAAGGAGATAATCTCCATGTTATCAAGTGTGTTTGGAGTTGTGTAGCAGATGGGAATGTGTAAATACATACATCGTCATGGAATGCTTGGACAGGACTGGAGAGGGAGACTGTCTGGAATTGCTGTAACTTTTGCAGCTTTACCATGATGCATGTGCTCTAGGCATTTTGCCAGACATTTTAATGTACGTGTAGATGTTCTTCGTGTTTCACTGTTGCAGTCATAACTGTAGGGTGCTCCTGCCGGCAGGCAGCCCGAGGTCGGCCAGAATCCCAAAGTCTGGGTCCGGCGTCGGCTGTACAAGCTAGTACCCTGACATCAGTACGCTCTGGTACATAGTCCTCAGCCGACGCCATCTTCTCCAGTCTTTCTTGCCGTGCGGTGGAAAGCAGCTCGCAAGTCGTTGGTTGTCTATGTTCGAACAGCGTATTTTGTTGTTGTCGGTCCGAAGTTCTTACTTCTCTTCTCAAAGCTAAGTACCCCGTTGGGGAATCTTTTTCTTGTTCCTCCGATGTCAGAAAAAGTTAATTGTATAATGTGTGGGAAACAAATACCTCATAAAGATTTCCACTCTTACTGTCTACCTTGCTTAGGCCCTGACCACGACGTTTCTTGTTGTCGGTTCTGTGCCAGGTTCAACTCTCATACTATCAAGCGCAGGTACGATTGGGCTCTAAATTATTTTGGCAGACGCTTCAATTATAGAATGTCGTCGGACACTACCAGAATTCAAAAGAAGCGCAAAGACAAAGACAGGCCTCCGAGGTCCAAACAGGACTCGTTGCAGCTGGAGCCAGCGTCCGGTTCGGCTGTCGTCAGTGAGGCGCTTTTGCAGCCCCTGTCGTCCGCCACTTCTGAACCGATGGCTGATAAGGACTCCCATGGGGAGCCATCAAGGCCTACTATTTTAACTGCTGCAGGACCTTCGGATGTCGCTCCCTCAGATGGGTCCGGAACCGCTGTGCAGGTACCGGCTTCTGAGGGGGTTTTGAGGCCTACTCTCATCACTATTTCAAAGGCAAAGACAAAGACTCCTGTTAAGTCTAAAGTTCCTGCGCAAGCTGCTTCTGAATCTACTCCCAGGACACAGAAGCAATTATTAAAGATGGCTGAAGATTTACTTACAATGATTAGGGGTTCTCACCGCCCTCCTGAGAAAAGGCCTCGACAGGATGTTCCTCTGGATTCCTCTGACCAGGCTTCTGTATCCTCTGTCTCTTCCTCAGATCAGGACTATTCTTTTCCTCCTTATGAGGATTCGGATGCTGAGGACTCCTTACCCTCGGCCTCTCCGCCTGAAGATTTCTCTCTTGGGGAAACCTTGCATGAGATGAGGGAACATTTTCATTGGGAAGGTCAGGAGTATTCTGCTTCCAAGAAGAGGCTTAGAGAATTTCTTCTTCCTCAGCATAGGCCTTTAGCTATCCCTCCTGTTTTGGACATTGTAGATGATGCTTTTTCTGAGGCTAATTTGAATCCTGATTCCATGCCTCCTGCTCCTTCTAAGCCTGATAGATTTTATAGGGTTCCTGACTCTCATTTATTCTTATTTAAGAACCCTTCTGTGGATCCTGAATCTATTTCTCAGGGCTCTAAGGCTGCTAAGGTTGCTTCTTCTAAAAATCCTATTCCCTCTGAGAAGGATTCTCGTGCTTTAGACAGGTGGGGAAAAAAGGTATATACTTCTGCTACCCTGTCTGTAAGGGCTTTAAATTGCCAGTTTCATATGTTTTAAGTATCAGCAATTTTTTTTGTCTGTTTTAAAGCAAAAGCTTGCTTCCCTTCCTGCATGTGCAGAGGATAAGGAACTTCAGGATGTTTTGCATTCTACTGAACAAGTGAACAAACATAGTTTACATTGTGGTTTTGATGCTTTGGATGCTTCTTGCAGGGCTGCAGCCTCTGGTACTGTTATCAGGAGACATGCCTGGCTCCGTGAACAAAGTTTACCTGAACAGGTTAAGGCTAAGTTGTTAGATGCCCCTGTTCAGCATGATGTTCTTTTTGGATCTAAGGCTGAGGAAGTTATTAAAAAGATGTAAGAAAAGGCAAAATCTATGCAGACTGTAAAAGATTTCTTGCAAGTTCAGCCTCCTAGATTTTCCAGGAATTGGCCCTCTAAAAATTGGTCCTTTCCCACGTCTGACAGGCCTCAAAGGGGAAGATATAGACGCTCCAGAGGTCGTGGCCAAGGTCAGGCCTCTTACAGATCTAGACAATGGACTGCTTCTTCACCTAGAAGGGGAGAAGACAGATCCCAATCTCTAAGAAAGCAAACTCAATGACTCTCTAAGTTGGGCTGCAGGACCCCTTCACCTGGATGCCCCTCTCAGAGGAAAACTGTCTCTTTTTTACAGAAATTGGACTCATATTACCCAGGACAGATGGGTATTGGACGTGATTTTAAACAAATTCCACTTTCATACTTTGCCAAGGGCTTACGGTTGGCCAGATCTGCCAAAACATCAATGGTCAGAGGCCTTAAATCAAGTGGATGCTCTTCTGGCCATGAGAGCCATAGAGCCTGTTCCTTTTTATTCAAGACTGTTTCTGGTTCCAAGAAAACAAAACTCATGGAGACCTATTCTGGACATTTCTGTGGTAAACACCTTTTTGGAAAGTCCAAAATTCAAGATGCTTACTCTGCAGCAACTAATTCCAATGCTATCTCAGGACGCCTGGATGGTGACATTGGACTTAAAGGAAGCCTACTTACACATTCCCATCAGGCAGGAACGCAGGAAATTCCTTGGGTTCAAGGCAGGTTCGAGGCACTTTCAATTCTCTGTACTGCCCTTTGGTTTATCTACTGCGCCCAGAGTCTTTACCAAGTGCCTGGCACCAGTAGTGGCTTATTGCAGACTTCAGGGGATCCAGATTTACCCCTACTTGGACGACTGCCTTATTCAGGCAGACAGCAAAGATCTTCTACTTCAACATCTGGACTTTGTTCAACGTCTTCTCTTCCTACTGGGATTCTCAGTGAACACAAAAAAGTCACATTTGATCCCTTCTCAACAAATGGTATTCTTGGGAGCCCTCTTAAATACAACCTTACAAAGGGCCTTCCTCACTCCAGAAAAACAAACACAGCTGGCTTCTATTTTCAACACCTTGGCAACTCTATCTCAGCTCACTGCAAGGAAATTCCTGCAGACTCTGGGCTACATGGCTTCCTGCATTCTGTTGATTCCAAATGCAAGGCTTCATATGAGAAAGCTTCAATGGTATCTGAAAAGTGTATGGTCACAACATTACCACGATCTGGATATTCTGATTCCTCTGATCCCCTGTCTCCAGAGGGAGTTCGTCTGGTGGTCCAGGGCATGTGTTTTAAATGAAGGAAAGCCTTTTCGTCTACCTCAACCTACTCAAATCCTGACCACGGACGCCTCGGATTATGCTTGGGGAGCACACTTTCTAGGCAATTGCCAGCAGGGAACCTGGACAAAGGACCATCTTCACTGGCACATCAATCTGAAGGAAATGTTGGCAGTACAAAATGCTCTTCTAGCCTTCAAGAACCTTTTGCAACCAGGGCCTCTGCTAATTCGCACAGACAACACCACGGTCATGTGGTACATCAACAAGCAAGGGGGTTCTCATTCGTACCCCCTTTGCAGACTAGCTATGGCCTTATGGGACACAGCTCTAAATTTGAATCTACATCTCCAGGCTCAATTCATTCCAGGGAACAGAATCTCTTAGCAGACAGCCTGAGCAGAAACATTTCAGATCCTCACGAATGGATGCTAGACACCAACTTATTCAACAGGATTACTGCAGTTTGGGGATGTCCCCAGATAGATCTGTTTGCATCCCATCTCAATCACCAGCTGCCTCGCTTTTGCACCAGGTCCTTCCACAAAACAGCTTGGAAAGTGGATGCCCTGTCCTTCAGCTGGAGAAGCCTTTCAGGATATGCCTTCATACCTCTTCCTCTACTACCTCGGGTATTACTGAAGATAAAACAGGACAAGCCCAAGTTCCTCATCTTGATTGCTCCAAATTGGCCTCGACAGTTTTGGTATCCAACTTTAAAGCACCTGTTCTTGGAGCCTCCTTGGATTCTCCTCTGAACCCTTCTCTTCTGTCCCAGCATCAGGGTCAGTTACTACATTCCAATCTCAAGACCCTTTGCCTGGCAGCTTGGCTCTTCAAAGGAGTTTGATTTCCTCTAGTCTTCCCAAACAAGTTTTGGATGTTCTTCTGGAAGCTAGACGGCCTAGCACTAGGAAATCCTATGCCTCTAAATGGAAGAGGTTTTGTATTTGGATGCAGGACCGAGGCTCAGATCCTCTGGTACCTGATCTCTCTTCTATTTTGCTTTACCTTTCGGATCTTTTATCTAAAGGACTTTCCTTTTCTTCCATTAAGATTCATGCTTCTGCTATTTCTGCTCATTTCAATTCTGACCCTCCTGTTTTTTCTCATCCTTTGGTGAGACAATTGTTGAGAGGGGCTAAAAATTTATGGCGTCCCAGGACCCCCCCTGTTCCTGCCTGGGATCTTAATTATGTTTTAGAAAAGCTTACTTTGCCTCCTTTTGAGCCTGCTGCATCTTCAGATATTAAGTTTTTATCTTGGAAGACTGTTCTTTTATTGGCATTGACTTCTGCCAGAAGGGTCTCAGAGTTGCAAGCTCTCATGGCTGTGGAACCATACCTTATTTTCCATCAGGACAGAGTATCCTTGAGGACCAATCCTACTTTCATGCCTAAGGTGATTTCGAAAGTGGCTTTAAATCAGACAATTCACCTTCCTACTTTCTTTCCTAATCCTCAAAATAAAGGGGAAAGGATTTTGCATTCATTGGATGTACACAGGCAGTTACGATTTTACCCGGACAAGACTAAAGAGTTCAGAAAGTCTACTCAATTGTTTGTTTCTTTTGCCTCCAGTTCTCTTGGAAAACCTATTTCTAAACAGACTTTTTCCAAATGGATTGCTTATGGAATCAGATTTTGTTACACTCATCATGGGAAACAGTTTCCAGGTACCATTAGAAGTCATTCTACTAGAGCAGCTGCCACTTCTACAGCTTTCCTCAGAGGAGTTCCTACCAAGGATATCGTGGAAGCTGCCACTTGGAGTTCTGTGCATACTTTTTCCAAGCACCACAATCTCCCACTGTATTCTAAGACCAGGGCAGGCTTCGCCTCTGCTGTTTTGCAGGGTATTCTTGTCTCCCCTTCTTCTGTCTAAAGTCTCCTCCCCTTTTTCACTGCTTTGGGATTCCACCCTACAGTTATGACTGCAACAGTGAAACACGAAGAACATAGTACAGTTGTGTACACCTACCATAAATGTAGATGTTAGAGTGTCTTCACTGTTGCAGTCGGTGTTTCCCTCCCTCCTATCCCCTCTTTTTTTCTCTTTTGTGGTGTATTTGTGTTTCCTTATTGGATTCATTTTTGTTTTATTGAGGACTTCTGACATCTAGGGCAAGAAAGGCTGGAGAAGATGGCGTCGGCTGAGGACTATGTACCAGAGTGTACCGACGTCAGGGTACTAGCTTGTACAGCCGACGCCGGACCCAGACTTTGGGATTCTGGCCGACCTCGGGCTGCCTGCCGGCAGGAGCACCCTACAGTTATGACTGCAACAGTGAAGACACTCTAACATCTACATTTATGGTAGGTGTACACAACTGTACTTTGTTGGTAAATGAGTAGATTGGGTTTGTACTTTTCAGCTTAAGAACCATTGCCTGAAGCCGATTTACAAACCCAATCAGGTATTTCTGCAGGACAGATACTTTAATATGTTGCTTGGCAAGAGGAATCCTTGATCTCACCAGTTCTGCATAGTTCAAGTAGAGTAATCTTTCATCTCACTGTCCCTGCTTGATTTTTTGACTGACCCACTTGACAAATCTGCTTTTGGAGTTGTAGATAAAATTGTATCCATGTGTTGTCAGGCTCAGAATTCTGCCTCATCTCTTCATAGTGTTAAGATGTATACTTCTCTATTTATTGCTTATTCTGACATTACAAGTCAGCTTTTATAGTATTTGCTGTAATGCAGCATTTTCACGTCCTTGGCCCAGTAGTGGAAGAAAGTAATGCGACAATGATAACCCAGCTTTAGTTGGGGGGGGGGGGGCAGGCGTTTTACAACTGGAGACTAATATTGCCTTTCTCCAGTTAGAAGGTTTGGGACTGCCTCACTGCTGGGGACCAGATGCTGTCCATGGCACAAATGTATCATTTGTCATAGCTGGCATTGTATGTGTAAAGCATAAACCCTAAGACATCTGTGTTTCTGGAGATGGCATTAAAAGAAGGTAAAGTATCACCAAGCACAGTGGGAAGACATTAAAAAAAAAAAAGGCAGCTGAAGTAACATTTGCAGTCTGCTCTGCGTAAGGCATTGTTTCAGATTGCTCTTGTAGAGCAAGTTGCATGCATATATCCAAAAAGTAACCTCCCTCCAGGCCATAATAGTCTTTCCATTCTAGTTTGGTATTCCATTATGGGCATCAGGCCTACTATTTGATGGCATTATGGATGAAAGTTAGGGCTGGGACAGTGTTAATAAGAAAAATCTGTGGCTTGTTGATGGGATAGGCTGCTGGGGTGTGGTCTGCAGCATTGCTAATGGACATAGGCAAACTGTAAATGGTTAATCTCCCAGGCCCTTACTTGTAAATGTTTAATCTCCCAAGCTCCTGCTTACACTTACGAAGGGTACTAGAACTTGTCAGATATTTGGGATACATGGCTAGGCTTAAAAGACCCTAGTGCTGGTTAGGTTCATAAATGTGTGCTACTCCATGAACCTATTTTTCAACCAACTAATGGACAGACATACCTCTGGTATGTTTATTATAGTTTTTTTTTCTTTTTGATTACTTTTAGGATAGTCTCGCTGCCAGTTTCCTTCATGTGACTTTATAATTGAAAGAGTACAGCCTACTAAATTTTGTTTGGTAATTTCAATAAGTATCCAGGAACAAGAAGGAAACTCCGGGAGTTTAAATTCACTCAGTTTAATATGCCACGAAATAAAAACAGCCACAAGTACTATGTTGACAGCACATTTTGTTTGGTGCAGTATGGGGGTGATAATGTCCCATCCACCTCATTCCCATTCTTTTCCTTTTTAATGTAAAATTTTGACTTGTGTGTCCGCCTTTGATTTCTAAAGTTATAGAACACATCTTTAAGTGCTTTTCAGTTTCTCTTTGAGGAATTGCTGTTTTTCCCGACTTGAAAAGGTAGAATTAAAAAGGGGACGTGAACTGCTTTCTGTCAGCTGTGCTTGTTAATCATTCCAGAACCAGTCTTCAGAGTGAAAATCTTAGTAGAGAGTTAATTAACTGTCATGTGATACCTGCCTTGTATGGCTGTGTTTTAAAGATCTGCTGTAACAGTAATTTTTGAAAGAACTGTATTTCCATTCATTATTGTTTAGCAAATATATCTTCAGGAATTTGCAGCTGCCTTTTTTTTCTTAGTTGAGGGTCTTCATTTTTTTTATTACTCTTTCTCCACTCCTGTTCCTCTCACCCATATTTGTACAGGTCGCTCATACTGTGTTCGTACTCAGAGAATGGTGAACCAGTGTCTGGAGTCACTGGTACAGAAGGTTCAAAGTGGGGTTGTTATAAACTTTGAAAAAACTGGACCAGATCCATCACCAGTAGGTGAAGGTAAGAATGCTGTGTGGAGTGTCTGGAGCACTGATGACATTTGCATACAGATTTTGTTTGAAGCCAGCAGGCGTCTTAGGAGGAGAAAAATTGGATAAATATTAAGAAGTAATTGTGTGGAATTATGCTTCTGTACTGTATTTTACACCCAGTGAAGCAGATGTAGGCATTTATTTTTGTGAAAGTATTGCCTCAATCTTCCGTAGTATGCATCCATCTCCTTCAGTTGGGTTTAAGAAGTGGTCCTCTTCTACAGATGTCACTTATACTGGTTTGCATCTCCTTAGAACTGTTAGTACATCAGTAAAGTGCTTTTGTAGATGTGGTTTACCTAGACATTTTGTTTGGCATTAAAATTCCAGTCTGACCCCTAAATGGCAAATTGCAACTATTTGCTGTGCTTCTTTTGCCTTAGAAACCCAATATGTTGTATGCATTAGTAAATGTGATTTGTAGCATCTGCCATTGCCAGTTGAAATCTGGGTCGTTTTAACCTTTGCCACTTTGCCACTGTCATTTGAAGCTGTAATATCTTCTGCACACAGCCTTGCAGTGGTGGCACCAACAGGTGGACACACAAAAAGGTGCAAGGGTTCATGGAGCCTTTATTGTGGAAACATTTGATCTGGATCAGGCAGACACATGGTAAGAGATCAGAAGAGAGTTTACAGTTATATTGGGCTCAGTACGTCTCTGAAGGCTGCTGATTTCTCAGTGACTGCTGCCGTTGGATTGGGTATCCTTCTAGTGAGAGGGCCATATGGCTGCCTTTGTCCATTCTATCACTTGAACCACATGACATGCAGTGGACAAATTCATTTATTTTTTCTTCAGAGAGATTCCTGGCTTGAATTTGAAGTTGATGTTCCAACTGTTTGCCTCAAAATTAGGTACATTTGAGATGTATGGTTCAGGGAGGTGTTGAATACATTGCAAAATGTGTTAATCTTTTACCAAGGGCAAAACCTTTACAACTCTGCCATCATTTTTAGTATGCGGAGTACTTCTAGTGTTAGTCAAATGGAGTTGCGTTTAATTTTCATCTTGCTGCTGAGAAAACAAAACATAAAAAGGAGTTTTAGCCCCCCCCCTTCTTATAGGGTAGTGTTGGTTTAATTTTTTTTCTTTCATTGCTACCTGTTTTGTTCCTTGTTTCATACTGCTTAGGTGTGGTCTTTGGACCCAACAATATTTGGTGCAAATTCCCATCTTTCCATTCAATAAAAGATTTTGAGATTCAAAGTGGACAGCCATCACTTTTGGAGTCTGTAATCCCACTGTTTAGTTTAGGTACTGCTCCAACAAGTTTTGTTAAATGTCTTGCTTGCCCAACTACCCTGCCTTTTAGACGAAAGGGTAAGCACATTCCATTATCTGGACACCTGTTTCGTGAAGGTTTGAAGTTAATGAACAGCCGGAGAGCCTCAAGAGTTTGTGTTGGAATACATTTTTTTTCCTGGAAGTTGTACTAGGTTAATTTGTGATAGTGCAACAGATCAGCATATTGGCTAAGTTGTGAAGATCTCTTCCTTACATCCTCAGGGTCCAGAGTGCAGGACTAACCTTTAGGTTTTGCATGTTATCCACTTATCTCTGTGGGTTTTCTCTGGGTATTATAGTTTCCTTCCACCTCTCAAAAACTTTCTGCTTAGTTAGGTTTTTGAACTGTCCATATGTATTGCACTCACTTCTGGCCTTGTGGGCGTGGTTATGTCTGAAAAGGATACATGTAGACCAGTTCACTTCTCTGGTTAACAAATGAATAAAACAAAATAGTCATCAGAATGCATTTCTCATTCGCATTTCTCCAGTTATGCAATTATTAACCAATTGATTGCCAAAATTTGTTTGAAGAAGTTTCTGAAACTTAATTGTATGTTAGCCAGCACTCTCCTGGTTAGTACTCTTTGGCACAGTTGCAAATATCTTTAACTCTGGACAATGAGATTAGATGCAGATCCATTAGCTGAATGTTTCTTCTCCTTATCTACTGCTTTCAGGCAGCGAGCTGAGCTGGTGGTTGAGCATGAGGAATTCAAACATCTGAAATCTTTCATACCGTTTTAAACTAGCATTTCTGTAATGCCCAATGTTTTGGTTTTTGGCTGGAACGCTCTTCAAATGAAGATGTGCATTAACTTTAAAAATACTGATACACTATACACTGCGTGCGTTCAGAATGTCTTCCTGCAACAGTTTTATAGCCAAAAATAGACTTCTCAGTAGTAAAATGGTACATGTAATGTAAGTTGCGCCATCTTTGCAGAGTAGCATGGAAATGTCAAACCTGTTCAAACATGAGAAATGGTAGGCTTTGAACCTCCAGCTTTAGACATATGTACATTCTAATGACAGACAGAGGCAGTTAGTCTGGATCATGAATATGTTGGTTGCCTCCTCAAGTTATGCTAAAGTTAACCAGAATATGGGTTCTGCAACTTAGATACTTGTTTGCTGCCTCAAAGAATGTTCATTTAACCGAATGTTGGAATGTAGCTCACAGCTCCCAATGAGAACTGTTAATTTCCTATTATTTCTTTAAATAGTCCTGGAGAAGGCAGCAAAAGAATATATTCACTTGATTCTGATTGCTTCCTTTTGGCGCAGACAAACATGGCTTACCTGTTTACTAGAGGTAACATTGTAACTCAGTCATCTTTGGGTCCTCCTCTTCCAATGCCAGGAAATTTTTATTGCTGTAATTTCTTTATCTCAAAGCCAGGGTAAACATTTTTAGGGGTGGTGGAAGATGTTTTAATCCATTTTGCTTGTCCTTGGTATTGAGCAGATAGTATAGGGAGCAAGAGGGATGGTTATTCAGGTAACCATGAGGCAAGTCATGTTCCATTCTCTTTTACCCATTGCTAGGAACCACGTCTGTCCCGACAGCCTGTGAATTTGTCTTCACCACCTAGCCTCATGCTGTCCATGTCTAAATTACCATGCAGTCATATCTTGCTGTGGTAAGGGTAGTTTTTGTTAAACTTCTCTCCTTTGCAGATCTGGCACACATACCACCAAAGTGGTAGTATGCAGTACCATTCCTGTGAGATATATATATATATATATATATATGTATAATGTGTGCTTCAACATATGTGCTAACCTCCAAGGTGCAGTGCTGTGCACTGTATCATATACACTAGCCACAGCACTGTATCATGTACACTATCCACTGTGCAGCAAACCCTAACCTCCAGTAGTTGCCACTCCCTCTGAACTGCTTTCACTGTACTAACATCTTCCATTGCAAATATTCTGAAATACTATTTTCTGTATTTACTTTACCTTGTAACATCCTTCCGCCATACACCCCAAACAGATCTCGTAAGATCTGAACACCAAAATTTAATCACCATCCACAAACCCAATCGCCCTGCTGGCCAACTCCTTCTCTCCTACTCTCTTGGCAGGAAATGGAACTCTCTCCCTTCTTCTCTTAGAACAACATCTAACACTGAAGCCTTCAAAATCCAACTTTTCTCTTACTTATCCTCTAAACATAAGTGCACCTGCTTACATCCTACATAAATCTAAATAAATTCCCCTTGAACCCTCTACATCCTTTCTCTTTACTCTACCCTAATACTATCTTCTTTTCTTCTCTTTTCTCTCTCGATCACTGCTTGATCAAACTACATTCTACTCTCAGTTTATGTACTTTCTCTCTCTCTCTACTCCTCATATGTAAATATTGTAAATAGCATGTAACCTTAGACCTTCTTCTCATACAGTCAAACCTGCTACTTGAAGGAAACTACTAAATCTATTGTATCTACCTTCCTGAATGATGTTTTTTTGAAGTATACTTCGTGTATTTGCTTTTGTACCAACTGTATTCAATGTAATGTTATTCCAAATGTATATATTTTATTACTAGCTTTTACACTATGTAACTTAGATTGTATTTGCTTTGCTTTTGGAGCTTTTCTCCCCGGGCCTCCACTGAAAATGGGTACGTTCTGGCCCAGTGGACTTCCCCGGTAATCAAACTGGAAATAAATAAATAAATAAATTGTAGGACTTCCTGACACAGCTTCACTGCCACACTAAATTCCAGTCACCAGCTAGAAGTAAAGGTCCCTTCTAAAAACTAATTTCTTCTAAAATTCTTTTGAGCCGTCTAACTGCAGTTTTAGGGGAGAATATAATGCAGATAAGGTAAACCCCTTCTGTACAGTATCCCTTCTGTACAGTATCCCTTCACTGCCATAGGATCTTCTGTATTGTCTCTTCCTCTTCACTGCCATAGGATCTTCTGTATTGTCTTTCCTCTTCTACCACAATCTGAACACCTCTTCCTATCAGCATCTGTTTTCCTTTGTCCCTAAATTTCTGCCAAATATTCACATTAAAAACCTTTTTATGAAACCCGTATATTAATTTCTAACAATGCATCTCCTGCAAAATGAAAATGTGCAGCCTACATTTGCTATTACAGTACTTTCTGCTTTGTGTGTGCCCTCAAGGTCATTTACATACCATATAAAAATTGACAGACATTCTGATATTTTAAAGTTGTTTACTGGTGATGTGCATCATTTGTGCATATATATTTTTATAATTTCATCTGTTTGAGCTTGTATTTCATCTGTTTGAGCTTGTCACACTTTTTTTTTTTTTTTCAAACTGTTCATTTATCTATACACTTCCCCAAATCCATTTAAAATAGATTAACGGAAGAACTGTATACAGTTTAAAAAAACAAAATCCCTGCACTCCAAAAGTCTCAGCTTCACAGTATGGGCCATTTGCACTGGCATCTACCATAAAAATAGGGAACGGTTATGCTGAGATGCGTTTTGCCAAGGTTTGCACATAAGTATATTATGGTTGTTTTTTAATAGTAATGCACTTCCTTTCTGAGCGTAGATTACTAACTTACTGCATATATTCATTTAGCCTCTTATTAAAAAAATATCTCTTGGAAAATGTATTTTCTAGCTTTACTGAAGAAGAATGATTTTTTTTACTTTGTTTAGTGTATTCTAAAGTTAAAGCTGATGGGGAAAAGGATATTCAGTTTCAACACTTTCTTTTCTTCTGAATTTATTTCTCTCATTTTTTTTAACCATCTTCAATTCTCTCAAAATTAGCTTGCAGTGCATTTCTGAGAGTAAATTGCTGTCCCTCCAATAGATCCACCGAGGAAGGTCAGGGTGCAGTTTCTGAACATATCTTTTTCCTTTTATTGAATACATCAGTTCAGCTGATATCATTTTCCATTCAGACCAGCCAGGCACCTGCATTCTGCAAAAACATTGCTAGTAATGCAGTCCCAGTTTTTCCTTTATTTAACGTGTTTACATTAAAGAAATGCAAAAAAAAAAATATTGCTCTTGATTAAATCCACATTCTCTAGTGTATTATTTTAAAATTGTGCATGTCAAGAAGTCAAATTAAATGTGTATGCAAGCAACTCCATACACAGTTGTAATCCAGCCCTGTTCCCTGCAGCTTCAGAATCTCTACATTGTTTAACTTTACCCTCTTATTTATCGTCTTTCCCTCTCATGGTGCAGTGTAGGTGTTGATCTGTTTTACTTTTTAATAGCTTACTGTTAATCAAGTAGTCTGCCACTCAGTTATTTCACCATACATACTATGCATTACTGTACTTCTGCGTTTACCCCTAGCATTGAGGAACATAACTTTTTGCTACTTCTATCCATTTAACAGTAATGCTAACCCATTTAACACAAAATATATACATGAAAAACTTCTGTGTTCTCTCCGTTTGATTCCTTCATGGGCAGCCACAGCAACATGAGATGCATATGCTTCATCTTCCTTTTCCTCCACATTTTGAAATAAACAGCACACAGTGGGGATGATGCTCTATCTCCCACTCCCCTCCACTGTTTACCAGTTTCATTTTATTTATGTTCTGAGGAGTCTTTCTGCTCTCTGTACTAGATGTTGTTCATCTCACATTCCTGCAGTCCTTACATATGGGGTAGTCCGCTGTCCTCGGTCGGCCCGAATACCAAAGTATTAGGCTGACGTCGGTCATGGGCGCTCAGATCTGACAATCAGAGCATCAGGGTATAAAAGCGCATGACCGACGTCATATCCTCAGTCTTTTTTGCCGCATGGTCCGATGCAGAAGCAGCGTTGCAAGTGCTGTTCGGCGTTCTGAAATTTTCGAATTCTGAGTTTCAGACCGAAACCAAGTTGGGCTAAGTACCCCGTTGGGGAATATTTTTGTTTTTTCTTGCCTCTGTTAATTCCGGATGTCAGAAAAAGTGAATAATTGTATTTCTTGTGGGAAACAGATACCGCATAGGGATTATCACTCTCTTTGCATTCCTTGTTTGGGACGGACCACGTAGTCGGGTGTCGGTTTTGTGCTAGGTTTAATAAGCGCACTATAAAAAGAAGGTTAGATTGTGCTAGGTTAGTCTTTGGTAAGCGGTGTAATTATATTATGCCGTCGGATCCTCCGACGCCCGCTTCCACGAAGAAGCGCAAAGACAAATCCTTGAAACCTAGACAGGTTGATTCGTCCGTTTCGGACGCCGGTCCTGCAGAAACTACTGCGAAGCAGGTGGATCCGGCTGAAGTTTCTGTTGAGTCTCAGGGGGAAACTTTGATTTTACAGGATGTGGCCTCTCAGGAGTCGGGTCACGCTGAAGGGGCCTCTCAGGTTACTGTTCTCCCTTCTATGCCTAAGGTGGTTAGGCCTTCTGCTACTATTCCTAAGGCTTCTTCTAAGGGCAGGTCTGTTTTGCCTTCCTCTGGTGTCCCTCCAGGTACTTCAGGGTCTGTGCCTAAAAAGCACATGCTTAAAATGGCAGAAGATTTGATTACTTTAATTAGAGGTTCTATGCCCCCTCCTGATAAGAGGCCCAGGGTGGAGCCAGAGTTGGAAAGTTTGGATCAGGCCTCAGATGACTCAGACTCTTCTGCTGAAGATATTCAAGATTTTCCCCCTTATTCGGACTCTGATGCAGAGGATTCCACTCCTTCTGCTTCTCCTCCAGAGGATTTTTCTTTTTCAGAAACTCTGCATTCCATGAGGGAGCATTTTAAGTGGGAAGGACAGGATTTCTCTGATTCACGGAAGAGGCTTAGGGAATTCTTGTTTTTACCACAGCATAGACCCTTGGCTATACCTCCTGTTTTGGATGTTGTTCAGGATGTTTTCTCGGAGGCTTCCCTTAATCCAGATTCTTTGCCTCCTGCGCCGGTTAAACCAGACAGGTATTACAGGGTGCCTGAGGCTCATAAATATCTGTATAAGAGTCCTAGGGCGGACCCAGAAACTATTAGTCAAGGGTCTAAGGGTGTTAGAGCTTCTGTTGTAAAGAATCCAGTTCCTCTAGATAAGGAAGCTAGAGCTTTGGCTAGATGGGGTAAGAAGGTGTATACCTCTTCTACTTTAGCAATGAGGGCTTTAAATTGCCAGTTTCATATGTTGAAATATCAGAATTTCCTCCTTTCTCAGCTAAAAGCTAAAGTGGATGCTTTGGCAGAGGGCATAGAGTGTAAAGAATTGCAAGATTTAGTCCATGTCTCTGAACAGGTGGGTAAGCATTCTTTGCAGTGTGGTTTTGATGCTGTACAGGCCTCTTCTAGGGTGGCTGCCACTGGTTCAGTTCTTTGTAGGCACGCCTGGCTTAAGGATCAGAATTTGTCCGAGCATGTTAAAACTAGAATTCTGGATGCCCCTTTACAGTCTGAAGTTTTGTTTGGTCCCCCTGTGGAGTCGGTTTTGAAGAAAATGGAAGACAAGGCTAAGTCCATGCAGACTGTTAAAGATTTTTTGCAGGTGCAACCTCCAAAGTTTAGTAGAAATTGGCCTACTAAGGGGTGGACCTACCCTTCTTCTGATTCTCAGTCTAGGGGTAGATCTAGACGTGGCAGGGGCAGAGCTCACGGTACATTCAGGCCTAGAACTTTGAGTTCACCTGCACAATCTGCAGGTGAGGGCAGGGGCCAGTCCTTTCGTAAACAGGCCCAATGACCTGCATTTCCAGCTGCCAGATTCTTCTTCCCTGGCAGCTCCTTTGGGAGGAAGGTTAGCACTCTTCAAGCAAAACTGGCTTTTAGTCACCCAGGACAAATGGGTATTGGACATTATACACCGAGGCTACAAGTTCTATTTCCATACATTGCCTCCTTTCAAAGGCATGCCAGACGTTCCTCCTCGGCAAAGGATAGAGGCTCACAAGCAGATTTCTTTACTTCTTCAAATAGGAGCTATACAGCCAGTTCCTCTGTCAGAAGTGGGACTAGGATTTTATTCTCGCCTGTTTCTAGTACCAAAGAAAGGGAACACGTGGAGACCAATTTTGGATTTATCTATCCTCAACACTTATCTGGACATTCCAAAGTTCAAAATGCTGATGTTACAACAGCTTTTACCTCTGTTGGGAAAAGATCACTGGATGGTAACTCTGGATCTCAAAGAGGCTTATCTTCATGTTCCTATCAGGCCCAGTTGCAGGAGGTACCTGCGTTTCGGGCTGGAAATTTACATTATCAGTTCTCTGCATTGCCCTTTGGCTTATCTACTGCGCCCAGAGTGTTCACAAAGGTTCTGGCTCCAGTGATAGCCTTTTCAGGTTAAGAGGAATACAGATTTATCCTTATTTGGACGATTGCCTGATTATTGCACAACACAAGGACAAACTTCTGCATCATCTACAGTATGTGATGGTAGTGTTAAGATGCCTAGGGTATTCTGTGAACGAAACAAAGTCCAGTCTAGTACCCTCTCAGGACATGTGCTTTCTGGGTGTGAGACTGAATACAGCTTCCCAGATGGCCTTTTTGACCCCGGACAAACAAAGAAGCCTTTCTCTTTATTTCCATCAAATGTCTCTACAGTCCAGGCTGACTGCAAAGACAGTCCTTCAAGCCTTGGGGTTCATGGCATCTTGTATTCTGGTGCTTCCCAATGCCAAACTGCATATGAGGAAGCTTCAATGGTATCTCAAAAATGTTTGGACACAACACTGCCAAGATCTAGACACTGTCATTCAGATAATACCTTGCATTCAGAAAGAATTTTTGTGGTGGGCTCAGGAATGTCACCTAAACAAGGGACTCTGTGACCCGACCAGAGGCGAGTCAGATTCTAACGACAGATGCCTCGGACAAGGCTTGGGGAGCACACCTCAATGGAAAATGGGTGCAAGACACATGGCCTGTCAGACTTCAACATTTGCATATCAACTTGAAGGAGATGTTAGCAGTCCAATTTGCATTGATGGCTTTCAAGGATTTACTTCACCCAGGACAGGTGTTGATTCAAACAGACAACACTACTGTCATGTGGTACATCAACAAGCAAGGGGGAACCCATTTGTACCCTCTTTGCAGGCAAGCGATGATTTTGTGGGAGACTGCTCTCAGTTTACACCTCAATCTTCAGGCAAGGTTTCTACCAGGAGCACAGAACTCCTTAGCGGATGTGTTGAGCAGACAAATTGTGGATCCTCACGAGTGGAAACTGGATCCTCATGTGTTTCAAAAGTTGACAGTGTTATGGGGGACTCCAGACATAGATCTGTTCGCTTCTCCACTAAATTACCAGTTGCCAAAGTTTTGCACAAAAAGGTTTCATCCCACAGCTTGGAAGGTGGATGCTCTATCATTCAGTTGGAGCAATCTTCATGGCTATGCCTTTCCACCTCTGCCTCTCATTCCCAAGGTACTCCTGAAGGCCAGAAAAGACGAGCCATCCATGATTCTGATAGCGCCGGATTGGCCTCGACAGCACTGGTACCCACTACTGAGGAGTTTGGTACGGGAGCCTCCATGGCCTCTGCCTTTGATTCCGCATCTTTTGTCTCAGGAGGGCAATCACTTCCTCAATGTCAAGATTCAGTCTCTGCACCTCACAGCCTGGCATATTCTGTTTTAGACCCTGGAGGGTCTCAGCTTCCACAACAAGTTTTGGATGTTATTTTGGAGGCCAGAAGGCCTAGTACAAGGAAAGTTTACGCTGATAAATGGAGGAGATTTTTTCTTTGGAGCAAAGCGAAGGACTTTGATGTTTCCAAGCCTGATTTAAGTGTTTCTCTTCAATATCTTACTGAGTTATTGGACAAGGGTTTGTCTTTCTCCTCGATAAAGGTTCATGCTGCAGCCATTTCTGCTCACTATGACTGTGACCCTCCTTTATTTTCCCATCCTTTGTTTAAGCAATTTCTTAGAGGGGCAAAGAACACAAGACCCCCACGTAGAGCTCCTACTCCTGCTTGGGATCTCAATTTTGTGTTGGAAAAGCTTACTCTACAACCTTTTGAGCCTGCAGCTATGGCCGAGTTAAAGTATTTATCATGGAAGACTGCTTTTTTGTTGGCCATTACCTCTGCAAGAAGGGTTTCTGAATTACAGGCCCTTATGGCAGTGGAACCTTTCCTGATTTTTCATAAGGATAGGGTATCTTTGCGTACTAATCCTTCCTTTATGCCTAAAGTGGTTTCTAGTGTGGCCTTGAACCAATCTATTCATTTGCCTACTTTTTATGCAAACCCCCAAAATAAAGGGGAGAAGATTTTGCATACTTTGGATATTCACAGGCAGTTACGTTATTATTTGAGCAGAACCAAGGGGTTCAGGCAGTCTCAGCGGTTGTTTGTTTCTTTTGCTTTGGGTTCTCAGGGAAAACCTGTTTCAAAACAAACTATTTCTAAATGGATTGGGTTTTGTATTTCTTTCTGTTATTCCCATCATGGTAAGGAGATTCCGGCTGGAATCAGACCTCATTCCACTAGAGCTACTGCCACTTCTACTGCCTTTCTAAGGGGTAGCTACAAAAGATATTTTGGAAGCAGCCACTTGGAGTTCAGTACATACTTTTCCAAGCATTACCACCTTCCTCTTTATTCTAAGTCTAGGGCTGGATTTGCCACTGCTATATTACAGGGCATTTTAGCAGCCCCTAATGCTTTATGATTTTGCCATCCTCCCTTTACCTCTGCTTTGGGATTCTACCCATATGTAAGGACTGCAGCAATGTGAGATGAAGAACATAGTACAGTTTTGTACCTACCATAAATGTAGATGTTCGAAGATCCACATTGCTGCAGTCCAATTTACCCTCCCTCCTTCCCCTCTGTAGTTTGGCATGGTTATATGGTTTGGGTGATGGTTCTTGTTGGGCTTGTTTTTGGGAGGTATCCTGTTTTTGGGCTGTGGCCTTTCTTTTTAGGGCCTTCTGACATCTGGGGCAAGAAAAGACTGAGGATATGACGTTGGTCATGCGCTTTTATACCCTGACGCTCTGATGTCAGATCTGAGCGCCCATGACTGACGTCAGCCTAATACTTTGGTATTCGGGCCGACCGAGGACAGCGGACTACCCCATATGTAAGGACTGCAGCAATGTGGATCTTCGAACATCTACATTTATGGTAGGTACAAAACTGTACTTTTCTGGTTCATATCCCAACTTACTGTAAAAAAAAAAAAAAAACAATATTCATGTTTTTCAGTTTTCCCAGTATTTTGAACAACTCATAGTGGGACTAATATTTTTTTTCTTACTGTGTTCAGTAAATTCATTTAGGTGTTGGACTTTGTTCCATTCTTTGCCTTGAAGTGCTGGCATCTGTTTCCAATCCAGTCTTCTACCAATTCTACTAGTCTGCTTATGTGCTTCTTTCTGTCCTTTAAAGTATTTTCTTTTGAAGCAAGGGAAATTATTTCATTGGCACAGTTTGTTTTGGACCCCCTTACTTGTATAGTGTCTAGAAAAAAACACCTATTCACCTTGCTGACTGGAGTTCTTTTGGCTGAACCTTTATCTTTTCCAGAGCCACATCTGCCTCTATGTACACTCTTCGTAATAAGTTATAACTAAAACAGTAAAACAAGTACATTTACATTAATAAAAAAGAAAACGAGCCATAGTAACATTTTTTCATGCAATGTACACATTTCCTTTTTCACAGTTAGCATTCACTCTAACATTCCATAAATTGTTTGTTCAATTCTTTCCTTTCCTTAAACCCAACTCCTGAACATTATTTACATGTATTGTTGCAAATGTTCCATTTACTTCTATGTAATCTGTTGGCTCTTTACTTTTTCTAAGGGTCTGACCTCTGTTTCTTTCATCTGCTTTACAGTGTTCAGGGTTTCAATTACAATTGGTCTATATTTAATTTCCATTTTCTAATCATTGCATTTTGGCAGCTAGTAGCATTAAACTTTGCTTTTACTATGTCTAGGCAATTCAGAGCCTATGCCCCAGCTGGAAATAATTATTTCCTTAGATGTCCTTCTGTTCTCATGTTGCAGTATTCATAACTGTAAGGTGGTCGCTGGCTGCAGCACCAGACATCCGGCCAGTATACCAAAGTCTTAGGAGTAGGGGTACATGCAACGTTGCCTGTCAGAGCCATAAACTAACGTCTGCTATATGTGACGTCTGCACGTACCCATTTCAGAACTTTTGTGCCGCAATGATCTGTGTACTTCTGATCTCCAGCTCCGGGATCCGATACAGATAAGTACCCTTTGGGGGTTTTTTGTTTACCTTTTTTCTAGTTTTTCAAACGTACATGTCAGCTAGGAAGGGGAAGTGTGCTTGTGGAAGTCAAATTCCATATCAGGACACTCCTGAACAGTGCTTGTTTTGTGTAGGTGAAGGCCACGACCGTACATCTTGCAATGTCTGCATATTTTTTGTGCCTAAAATGCTACGCAGCCATCTGGCTGCCTTAAAAGCTTTACTTAGAAAGCCAGAGATTTTGGTCTTTGGCATTAGGCATGGAAGGTGGGGAAGTTACCTCCAAGGAGCCACTTCAGAAGAAGGCCAAAAAAGTTAGGCCATGCTGCACCTCAGGAGACCAGTGAGACTCTCGAGGTAGATGTTAGCCCAGGGTCCCATCGGACATCTGTTTCACATGTAGAACCAGGAACCATGGTGGAAGTCAGTTTGGCGGAAACTCAGAGTACATCTGCTGAGGTTGATCAGCCATCAGCCCCTGATGGCGAGGGGGAACCATGACTCATGGCATGAGAGGGGCCTACTTCTGCCTTTCCATCCACCCAGGTGTCCGCTACCAAACCTACACATCCTTCTACTCCTCTTAAGAGGAAACAAAAAGTAAAACAGAAAAACAGAACCAGTTCCTGGATGGGAAGCCTTTTCCCAAAATCTTTTCAGAGCTTTCCAGGCCCTCCAGTCTCAGGTGCACCAACCAGACCCCACACCTGTGCAAGCCTTGGAGGATTCAGAGGAGGAGTTATCCTCTTCTGATGAATAACTTGCTTATTGTTACCAAATTTAATTTCCCAAAGACTTCATTACTCCTGAGAAGGAGGACACTATTAGCCCTGAAAATCCAGGGGAAGATTTCTCCTTTGGAGACACCATTTCTGTTATGAGAAAATTTCCAGTGGCAGGCCTCAGATGTTTCAGAAACTAAACTGTATTTTATACTACTACAGAAGGACCAGCCCTCCCCTTCTGCAGTCACTCCACTACTTCCAGCCTTTCACAATGCCTTTCTGGCTGCATCTCAGGCCCCTGATTCTCAGCCCCTGTTTCCAAACGTCCAGATCGGTTTTGTAAAGTTCCTCAGGATACACAGTTCTTGTTCAGGAACCCCCCTGCAGACCCAGCTGTCATAGCTGTGTCAGCAGACAAATCATCCAGACAGCTGCCTTCCACTACCCTGTTTCCCACAGATAAGGACAGCAAATTTATTAATAAGCTAGCAAAGAAAGTCTATACTTCCACACTAGCTGTCCAAGCCCTAAATTATCAAACATACATGGCTAGATTTGTTTTAGACACTCTATCCAAAGCCTCTGCACTTATACGAGATGTGCCAGAGTCTCCTGCTAAGTCACAGCTCTCCACTCAGCTCTCCTACTGCCTCTCAGGTGACCAGGCACTCCAAGTGCATTTATGATGTGGTAGAAGCATCTTCCAGATCTGCAGCCCAGGTTCTGTCCTGAGAAGATACTCCGGGGAGAGACTCAGCCACTTCCCATGGATGTACAAACCAAATTGCTGGATGCACCACTGGATAATAAGACCCTTTTTGGGGCAGCTTCTGCAAAGCTCCTAAAATGCCTTCAAGAAAAGGGCAAGGAGCTTCAAAATCTAAAACATTTGGAAGTTTCACCTATTCCTAGGTACCAAAGGAACTACCCTGAAAGGACCACCTTTGTTAGGCAGTCATCTCAGTCTACTGCCCCACAGGCTAAGGGATAGAGACAATCTAGGGAAACACTCTACTCCTAGACCATCTTCTTCTGCCCCTACTCCCTTTCAGAGACAGCCTGACCCTGACAGAGCCCCTCAACTGAGACTCAAACCCTTTACCCACATCCACCTCCCTGTCCCTCTGCCTTACCCTTTCCCCTACCCTACTGATGGAAAATCACATCAGAGGTGTCTCTCCTCTCCATCATTAAAAAAGGTTATTTTATGACTTAGTGGATAGTTCCTCCTTTCCAGGGGATACCTCAACCCCCTCCAAGTCAGCTTCATCTCCTCCCTCCAATTCTGGATCAGCTGCTAGCTCAAGGCACCATAGAGAGAATGACTCTAGATCAGACAGATGAGGGATTTTACTCCAGGATGTTTTTGGTCCCAAGAAAAGATGTTCCTTGCAGACCAATTCTGGATTTGTTGGTCCTCAATCTTTTTCTCAAGGTGCCTACCTTCAAAATGCTCACCTTACGTCATCTCCTACCCCTCATTCTCCAGCTAGCTTTCATGGTATCCCTGGGTCTGAAGGATACCTATCTTCATATCCCTATTCACCCCAGCTACAGGAAATTCCTACATTTTTCAGTGGGTTCTTTGCATTTTCAATTTTCTACATTGCCATTTGGGCTTTCCACAGCTCCCTGAGTATTCAAAAAGTGCCTAGCTCCAGTTATCGCCCACTGCAGAATGCAGGGCATTCAAATATATCCATACCTGGATGACCTGTTAATCCTCCACCAAGACTGCCACACTCTTCACCATCACCTACACATGATGTCCAAAACCTTGGCAAACCTAGGGTTCACTGTGAACCAGCAAAAGTCTCACCTGACACCCACCCAGGACCTGGTTGTCTTGGGGTGCAGGATAAGAACAAACAAAATGGCAGCCTTTATCCCCTGCCAGAGAGGCCCTTACACGTTACCTTCAAACACTTTTCTCGCCAAACCATGTCAGCCAGAGAACTCCTGAGAGTCCTAGGCCACATGGCATCCTTGATCCCCATGCTGCCTTTGGCAAGGCTGCATATGAGGAAGTTCCAATGGGAAGACTGGCAGAAATGGCTGACAAGTTCTAACTTCCCACCTTCTGGATACTTTCCTCCCTCTTCTCCCTTGGTTGAAAAAAAAATTGGAATGGTGGATTGCAGCCATCAACCTCAGTTAGGGTATACCTTTGCAGACGCCCACACCCTCGCAACACATCTTCACAGATGCTTCAGATTTCGGTTGGGGAACCAGCTTCTGCAGAGCTCCTAAAATCCCTTCAAGAAAATGGCAAGGAGCTACAAAATCTAAAACATTTGGTAGTTTCACCTATTCCTAGGTACCAAAGGAACTACCCTGAAAGGACCACCTTTGTTAGGCAGTCATCTCAGTCTACTGCCCTACTGCAAAATCTCAACAACCAGAACAAACTTCAGGGAGAGTGGTCCTCCCTCAGACAGAGAACACATCAGTATCAAAGAGGTACAAGCTCTTCTCCTAGCATTACAAACATTCCACCAAATTCTCCTATCAGGCACCTTGAAAGTTGTTGCAGATAATACGACTGTCTGTGGTATATCAACAAGCAGGGGGTACAAGGCCCTACCCGCTTTACAGCTTGGCAATTCAGATTTGGTCCCTAGCAGCAAAACTACACATTCACCTGCAAGCAGTGTATATTCCTTCCACAGAGAATGTGATGGTGGACACTATCAGCAGAACCTCTGCACCCTCCCACAAATGGATGCTTCACAGGGAGGTGGTGTTGGACCTTATTCACAAGTGGGGTATTCTTCAGGCAGATCTGTTTGCCTCCTCTCAGAACAGGCAGATGCCTCTTTTGCACTAGAGGCACATCCACAGGCTTGGAAAGTGGACGCCTTCTCTTTTTCTTGGGCAGGGATGTATCTTTGTCTTTCCCTCGTTCGCAGTGATTCAAAAAGTCCTTCTGAAGAAACAGAGGGACAAACCAAAAATCCTGCTGGTGACCCCCCTTTTGACCAAGGCAGCAGTGGTTCCCTCCCACCTACTAGCCAAGGGCGATCACCGCAAGATACCCATTTTGCACAAGAGAGCCACATCCACAGGCTTGGAAAGTGAACACCTTCTCTTTTTCTTGGGCGGGGATGTATCTTTATGCCTTTCCCCCCTTCACACTGTTTCAAAAAGTCCTTTTGAAGATCCAAAGGAGCAAACCAAAAATCCTGCTGGTGACCCAGTTTTGGCCAAGACAGTGGTTCCCTCCCACCTACTAGCCATGGGCAGTCACCACAAGCTACCCCACCAAATCGACCTACTCACAAGACAGAGGAGGTCCCTCATATACATCCTCGGGTACTTGATCTCAGACTCACTTTATGGGTGATAAAGTTCTGATCCCCTTCAGACACCTCTATTCAGAGGACATAAGCAATGTCCTGCAGGAGGCCAAGAAATCTAATACCAAGAGAAATTGTGTCAATATGGAAAAGATTCTCCAGGTAGTGTTAAAATAATTTCTTACTCTAGTCCCCATGGTCCTTTCTTACTTGTGAGAATCTACATTCAGGACTGATCCACTGTCCTGTTAACGTACACTTGTCAGCCATTTATGCCTCTCTTCCCTTAGTACCTCCTTTGGCATCCAGATTAGAGGTAAAACTCTTCTTAAAAGGGGTCCTCCATATCAGACCCCCTCGTAAACCTATTCCTCCTTCATGGGACCTTAATTTTGTGGTTGAAAAACTCACACTACCTGCATTCGAACCAGCTCACTCAGCATCACTTAAACTATTTACTTGGAAAACAGTACTGCTGGTGGCCCCCACATCTGCCAGGAAGGTCTCAGAAATCCAAGCCCTAATGCCTACCCCTCCTTACTTTATCTTCCATAGGGACAGGGTCTCCCTCAGTACTAATCATTCCTTCATGCCTAAAGTGGTTAATGAGCTATCCTTGAATCAGACCATTAACCCTCCTGTTTTCTTCCTTCAACCTTCCTCTGAAAACTTTGCATTCCTTGGATGTTCATAGACAACTTTGATATTACCTGGACAAGACCAATCCATTGAAGGTCTGATCAGTTTGTCTCCTTTCACCCAAGGGCCTTGGGGAAGGCAGTCTCTAAGCAGATTATATCTTCATGGCTTTCAAAAGCTATCTCCGCCTGTTATTCCTTTCATGGAAAAGATTTAATTGCCAAATTAAGTGCTCATTCTACTAGGGCAGCTGCCTGTGCAGCCTTTTTTTTTGGGGGGGGGTGGACTATGCCTCCGTACTGGAGGCGGCCAACTGGTCTTTACAGTTCATACCTCCTTTACCAAGCATTACAAACTAGATTTGATTTCTAGAGTCAGAACTGGATTTGCTACTTCAGTTTAACAGGGTCTCATAGACCAGGCCACTCAACCTACCACCCAGACTCATACCTAAAGCTTTGGTACTCTCCCTGCTGTTATGAATACTGCAACATGAGAATAGAAGGACATAGATTAGTTGTGTAAGAACTTAGCATATCCTTCGATGTTCTTTTCTTCCATGTTGCAGTATTCAGTCCCCCCCTCCGACCCCCTTTTACCCTGTTTATCCTTCTTGTATGGCATACCCATAGCTCCTTTCCATCCAAACAGGGCACAACAACAGGCACATACCTCTATTAGGTGACTTCTTGCTTGGTGGCATATGTGGGTCTGAAAAGCTTCCTTTCTTTTGCTTACCAGGGGTACTACTGTATGTGGCAGTCATTACTGAAGTGGGTACATGCAAAAGTCACTTTTAAAGTCTACGTCAGTTTATGGCTATGACGGGCAACATCGCATGTACCCCTACTCCTAACATTTTGGTATACTGGCCAGATATCCAGTGCTGCAGGCAGTGACCTCCCTACAGTTATGAATACTGAAACTGGAAGAGGGGGGGCATCTAAGATTATGGCAAGTTCTTACACAACTAATTTTTACAGCAGTTTGCTCTCCAATATTTCAGGCAAAACACACTGTAGGGAATTTTTAAAGTCTGAAGAATGAAGAAGGATGTTAAAATGTTAACAGTTAAGGAACCTCATCACCCATATATTTATATTATTCCAAAAATTCACAAAAGCATGATGAATCCTCCAGGAAGACCCATCATCTCTGGCATAGGCTCTTATTTAGAAAGAGTGAATACATTTTTGGACTTTCATTTCAAAAAGTATCTCTCTAAAGTTTGTTCCCATGTAAGAAATACTCAAGATGTATGTTTGGCATCGCGTGGGGTAGAGGGGAAAGATGATTATTATTGGGCAACAGTTGATGTTTTATCCTTATACACTAACATCAACAAGAGATGGGGTCTGGAGGCCATGCAGAAGATAATGGGAGAAGGACCGCGCACCATGTTTTTGTTATGTTTATTGGAGTTTAGTTTGACGCACAACTATTTTACATGGAAGAAAGAATTTTTTCTACAAGTGAAGGGGACTGCCATGGGTGCAGCTTTTGCACCCACGTATGCAGTAATATATATGGGTGAATTTGAAAAAGAATTCATGTTTCAAAGTTTTTTTTTTATGAATAATGTCTTATAGACGTTACATTGATTATCTTATTTTTATTTGTAAAGGTGAGATGTCCTTATCTGAGCACTTTATGAAATATTTGAATAACACACATGGGTTAAAATTTACTGCACAAAGTTCTTCACATAACACATCAACATCATTTTTGGATGTGGAATTCTATGTAGGGAAGGACAATTTAATACAACATAAACCCTTTAGGAAACCAACAGCGGTGAACAGTTTTTTGTATGCAAGTAGTATGCATCCTCCCCGTTTGATTAAGGCATTGCCTGAAGGGGAATTCAAGAGAATTTTAAGAAACACCTCGGACCCTGATCTATGGGAAGAAGTTTGTGATGAAATTTTCAACATACTTGCATCTAGAGGATATGAAAGTACGGCACTTTTAGGTATTAAAAACAGGTTGTATAGAATTAAAACTCCGGGAAGGGGTGTACATCATAGTGATTTTAGTCGCTCGTTGACTGCTCCTACACAAGAAAATATATTTTTTGTATCCAGGTTTTCTTTTTTTTCAAATGTAGTTGAAAAAAATTCTCAAAGAATTGTGGCATGTTGTATGTGATGACCTAAGTGTTGGTCATCTTTTTCCCAAGTACATCACATTTTCATATAGTAGGTATTACAATTTAAAAGAATTGTTGAACAGAAAACTGGAACATTCCATTAATGTGAATGTTGGCATGCATTCTTGTGGCCGCTGTTTGGTTTGTGATAAGGTAAAAAATATGCATGGGATGAAAATAAATGGTAAGAAATATTTAGCATTTGAGAAGTTTGATTGTCTGTCATCAGGGGTGGTATACATTTTGGGATGTGTTGGTATCACGCCTTTATGGTATATCGGACAGACCACCAGGAAGGTTAAAGTGCGTAATGTTAAGTTGTCAAACTCGCCTTCATTCTTGCTGGATGGGTTCGGAGCCAATCCTCGGCTCCGACTCGGCACTTGCTAAGCTCGAGAGCTAAGTTTACCAGCTCGGGGCAACCCTATATCCCATAATGCAAGGCGTGACTACCTCAAATCTCGTTTGCCACTTCGCGAAGAGGTCTCTCTTTACCAGCTCAGGTAAAGTTTTTGGATTTATACAGATTTAGTCAGAGTATTTGTTCCCCCTTTTTTTTCTAGTTCACTTATAGTGTTAGCGTTAGATATTCGATAGCCTTTTACCCTATATTTCCCTTTCTTTCTCACATAAGGATAAATTTCCTCCCCTCAGGCCTTAAGCCTCCCTCCCAGTTATTTCCTGTCAGGGAGAGTGTCTGTGTTTTTAGTTTTTTCTGTGTAAATAACTGTGTGACTGTTGTGTGTCTGTGTGTTTTTTGGGCATACTATGTCTAAGGAAGTGAAGGTCTCAGGCTTCAAGAAGTGTGACTCGTGCCGTCAGAAAATGTCTCTGACAGACGGTCACACTTCTTGTGTGTACTGCCTGGGGCCTTTACACCTGCAGGACTCCTGTGCTATTTGTCACTCCTTTAGCCAGAGAGTCCTGCAGGAACGTAGAAACAAGCTGATTCTACGTGGCTTGTTGAAGCCAGAGGGCTCTCCAACCAAGACTGGGTCGGCCAAACCCTCTAAGCCACCTAAAGCCCAGGCTGTGGTGCTTAAGCCTTTAGCGGTGGCTCCGACTCCTTCGGAGTCGAGATCGGCTCCGGCTGGAGCCGATCTTTCCACATTGGAGGTAGTGGTATCGGCTCCGTCTGGCTCCGATACACAGGTACCTATGACTGTCGGCTCCGGCCGGAGCCGACGCATCTTTAACCAGCATTGGAGCCGATAAGACTTCGGATCCATCTGGAACCAAAGGGTCTTCGGCTCCGATGGCTCCGTCCAAGAAGAGATCTCCGTCTCCTTCCCTGGAGTCGATTAGTTCGGCTCCGGGATCTCCTCTACTTTCGGAGCGGAGCCATCGGAGCCGATCTTCCAGGTCTTCCAGGCTATCAGACCATGACTTAGAGAGGGTGGTAAGTACGAAGTCACAGGCAGTAGCCCAAATGCTCCATAGCCCGTCTCAACAGACGACTGCTATTTCTCATCCCCCTGAAATTCCTCCGACTCTCCTTCAGAGTTCGGAGCCGGAGCTTCTCGGAACGGTGACCGTGGGTGCGCCGGAACCGATACTTCCCCTGTTGGCTCCGTCGTCTTTGACTCCGATCTCCTCCATGAGACCTTCCTTGGAGGGATCCGGTCGTCGGGTCTCCCTTGTCAGCTCCGAGGGGGTGAGTGGCATCGGACCCTTGTCCGCCCCCGCTCTCTCTCTTGGAGCTTCGACATTGGTGAGCTCGGCACCGATGTCGGCCTCGGAGCCTTTTCTCTCGGTGAGACCGGGGATTCCTGGTTCTTCGGAGCGGGAGTCCTCTGGCCTCCCTGGGAGGGGAGCCTTTGAGGTGATGAGGAGTGTTCTAGCCCCCGGAGCTGAGTCAACGGTCTATTCCATTAGCTCCTCACTCTTCGGTGCCTGTTGATGTCTCTTGCCATTCTCTTGCTCCTGGACCCAGAGATCCATCGCCCCAGGTTTCCCCATTGGGAAGAACTTCCTCTTCCGAGGTTTCTCCTGATCCTGCTGGAGAACCCCCGCGAAGAGGACGTGCAAGAGGAAGCACACAGACTCCCCTGAGTCTACGACATCAGATACCGACTTAGATGAGTCGGAGGGTTCCCCACGGTCCCCCTCTGAGGATGTCTCCTTTTCAGACATCCTGGAACTCCTTAAGCAGAGGGGGAATTGGCCTTCCATTGACCCCTCCGAGGATGAGTCTGTATACCTGGAGGCTTTTGGATCTCGACCCTCCACCTCCTGGGTGTCTCCGCCTTTTGACCCGCTCATGCAAGTGGTGGCTCGAAAGGTGTGGGCAGCCCCGGATTCTGTGGAACCAGTCCCTAGGAGGCCCTCTAAATTCATCACGGCCCCTTCAAACAAACAGTTTCTTACCAAAGGTGTCCCTGTTGATGCCATGCTGGTGGCGGCGGCCACCAAGAAGGAACTTGCTGATCCTTCTGTACCCGTCCATCCTCCAAACAAGGACTCTAGGACCATGGATAGGTATGGTAAGCGGATGTTCTCTTCAGCGACCTTTGCTATGTGTTCACTGAACTATCTCTGTCACTTTACCAGACTTCAGAGAGACATTCTCAAGGAACTAGGTGAGGTGGTTCAGGATCAGTCAGCTGCTGGGGCTCAAGAAAAGATTGCCTCACAGCTAGGAATCCTAAATTCTATAACTAACTTCTCCATGCAGCTCATTTCTTATGCAGCCGATGGAGCGAGTAGGGCCGCAGGCACAGGAGTGGCACTTAGGCGTCAGGCCTGGATGCGGCTTTGTAATTTCGCAGATCCCTTTAAGGCGTCCTTCACTAATACTCCCTTCGATGGTTCGGCTTTGTTCGTGCCTCAGGTGAAGGACACATTGACCAGGTGTGAGCAAGACGGCAAGACCCTTTCTGCCGTAGGAGTCCATTTCTCCACCCCTTCAAGACCCTATCCAAAAGGTCAGAAGAGAGGGAAAATGTGGTTTCGTAAATCTCAGGGAGTCACGCCGGATACACGTGGTCAGTTTACCCCCAGAGGCAGAGGGGGTAATAACAATAGACGCCGCCCTAGGGGCAGAGGGGGTCCGCAGAATCAGGGTAGCAGGGAGCCTCTCTCTGATAAACTCTTCCAGCATCCCTGAGGTGTTGCCCGACTGTCCACCCTTGGAGGCAGTCGGGGGAAGATTGTCGCTGTACCCAATAGCCTGGCGTTCCCTATCTCAAGACAAATGGGTACAGTCGATCATATCCGAGGGCTACAGTATCCCGTTCGAGAGATATCTTGTTCCTCATCAATCCCTTCCAGACGTTTCACCCGGTCTAAGGGAATTGGCAAAGCTGGAGGTATCAAAGCTCCTAGCAAAAAGCCGTCCAACTAGTTCCAGCAGACCAAGTCGGATCCGGCATCTACTCAAGATTCTTTTGGGTCCCCAAAAGGACGGGAGATTGGAGACCAATTTTAGACCTCGGCAAACTAAAGTTTGTCAAGAAGGCAAGATTCCGGATGGTCACACTTCAGTCCATTCTACCCTTTTTGGGCAAGGACAACTGGATGTGCTCAATAGACCTTCAGGATGTGTACTATCACATAAAAATTCACAGGCGCTCCAGAAGGTTTCTCCGCTTTCGGCTGGGGACTAGTCATTTTCAATTCAGAGCCCTGCCCTTTGGCCTCACTACAGCCCCAGAGTGTTTACCAAATGTATGGCAGTGGTCACGGCTCATCTGAGACGTCAAGGATTCCAGGTGTTTCCATACCTAGACGACTGGCTCCTCTCTGCCACCACCAGGCATCAACTTCTCAAGGCCAGAGACTACACCCTTCACATCTGCAACCAATTGGGGATTTCTGTAAACTTCGAAAAATCTTCTCTGTCGCTTTGCCAATCTATAACCTTTATAGGCGCAGAATTAGACACTGTCAGTATGTCAGCGAGGCTCACAAACCAAAGAATTCTGGACATCCAAAAGTATGTTCGAATCGTTTTACTCAACAAGAGGATCAGGGCCAGGTTTGTCCTGAAGGTTCTAGGTCTTATGGCTGCAGCCATTGTTCTACTGCCGTTAGCCCGCTTCCACATGCGTCTTCTGCAGTGGATGTTGTTCACCCAGTGGTCATTCCAGCAACTCCCCATGCGACACGAGATACTTGTGACACAATCGTGCAAGAGTCATCTAACCTGGTGGATGTCTTCCCCGCAACTCCATCAGGGCCGACTGTTTGTTCCCCCAGTCCCGGTTGCCACAGTCACTTCGGATGCCTCTCTGATCGGGTGGGGGGGGGCATTGTCAGGGCAGGATGGTCCATGGGACTTGGCAACCCATAGAATACCATCTGCACATAAATGTCCTAGAGATGAGAGCAGTGCTTTTAACGTTGCAGGCCCTCAACGACTTTCTTCCTTTGGGGACTATTGCAGTTCAGACGGACAACATGTCCGTAGTCTGGTATATCAACAAGCAGGGCGGGACCAGGTCCTACCCACTGTGTCGAGAAGCTCTCAGACTTTGGCAATGGGCAATCTCCTCTCATCGGTTTCTGATAGCAACGCACATCCCCGGGAAATCCAACTTCTTAGCAGACAGGTTGAGCAGAGCTATTCTCATGCCACACGAGTGGTCTCTCAAACAATCGGTAGTGGACGAGATTTTTCAGAAGTGGGGTGTCCCTTGCTGCGTCCTTTTTGCTACACCCCAAAACAGCAAATGCCTAGACTACTTTCACTCTCTCTTTCCTCTACCAGGCCAACCCCCGAGAGACGCTCTAACCCAGGATTGGCCCCGGGGACTTCTTTATGCTTTTCCTCCATACCCACTGATTCCTCAAGTAATTCAGAAAGCTACCATATTGAGAGCCAAGCTGATTCTCATTGCCCCTTACTGGCCTCAACAAATTTGGTTTCCGTCCCTGCATCGTCATCTCCTGGTGCAGCCTTGGCATCTGGACCCAGTTCCAGATCTTCTGACCCACCATTCGGGTCAACTGCACCGGTCCATTCCTTCCCTCAGCCTCACTGCTTGGTTGCTCCACTTCCTTCCTTAGCCAGGCTTCCTATGATCTCTGACCCTGTTAGAGAGATCATAGTAGCTTCTCTGAAGTCCTCTACTAGAAGGATTTATGCTAGTAAATGGCAACGTTTTTCCTTCTGGGCAAAGTCTAGAGACTTAGATCCCTTTACTGCTCCAGTGCATTCAGTCTTGGAATTCTTAGCTGAGATTTTTCAATCGGGTTCTTCTCCATCTACAGTTAAGGTTCAATTGGCAGCTATCTCAAATTTTATGTGGGCTTAGTGGATCAAAATATTATGTCCCACAAGCTTTGCAAAGCTTTTCTGAGAGGGATATTTCTCCTAAAGCCTCCTGTCAAAGATCCCCCTCCTCAATGGGATTTGAATTTAATGCTGGCATCCTTGATACTATCCCCCTTTGAACCGGCTGCTTCATGCTCATTAAAACTTCTTACATGGAAGACAATTTTTCTGGTTGCTGTTACTTCAGCCAGAAGGGTGTCTGAACTTCAGGCTCTCTGTGTCTGTTCCCCATACTTGGTTTTCCACAAAGGTAGGGTATCATTAAGAACTAATTCATCCTTTTTGCCCAAGATTGCTTCCCAGAAGAATATCAACCAATCTATTGATTTGCCATTTTTTTTCCCTAATTATTCTAATAAGGCTGAACAAAAACTTCACTATTTGGATGTCCATCGTCAACTCTGGTATTACTTGGACAGAACTAAACAATTCAGGAAGTCTGATCAACTGTTTCTTTCTTATTCAGAAAACAAGAAAGGCCTCCCGGTCTCCAAAGTTTACCCTATCCAGATGGCTGTCTTCTATCATTTCTTATGTTTATCTTCTTAGGGGCAAGCAACTGCCCTCGAAACCAAAAGCACATTCTACCAGGAGTCTAGCCACTTCCACAGCATTTCAGGATAGGCTACCTATTGACACCATTTGTGCGGCAGCCACTTGGGCCACTCCTCACACCTTTGTTTCTCATTACAAATTGGACTTGGCCTCCAGGGACAGGGCTAGGTTTGGTTCCACAGTTCTCAAGAGTCTGTTCCATTGAGCCACCCAGGATAGAGGTGCTAGGGACGTGGTCCCATCCAGCAAGAATGAAGGCGAGTTTGACAACTTAACATTTAGAAGTTATGTACCTACCATAACATTCCATGTTAGTTGTCTTCTCTCGCCTTCTTTCTTGCGTCCCTCCCTCCTTCCCCCTAGCCTGGACGGACCTTGAAGTTGTACTCTTTCTTTTGGGGATGGTTCACTCTTCCCATGAGCTCCCAGTAGGAAGTGTCACTACTGTTAGTGGTTACTGGCATTGTTTCCTCTACATTTAAGTTTGTCTTCTTCCCTTGTGAAGAAGTGTTTATGGCAGGGTTTTCTTGTAGCTACCAAACGAGATCTGAGGTAGTCACGCCTTGCATCATGGGATATAGGGTTGCCTCGAGCTGGTAAAATTAGCTCTCGAGCTTAGCAAGTGCCGAGTCGGAGCCGAGGATCGGCTCCGAACCCATCCAGCAAGAAAGAAGGCGAGAGAAGACAGCTAACATGGAACGTTATGGTAGGTACATAACTTCTAATTTTAGAGCACTTAGGGGATATTAGGAGGGGAAATATGGAAAGTCCGGTAGGCTCTCATTTCATTAACGCACATAATGGCAATATAGAGGGTTTTTCATTTAGTGTATTTGCAAGACCTCATTTTTGTGCAGGAAATTTCAAAACTGCATTAAGTAGGTTAGAATTTAGGATGATCTTAGGGTATCATACACTTTTTCCTAGAGGAATGAATTTAGAGAGTGGGTTTACAGTATAAAATATATTAGTGGTGTAACATTTTGAGTTGCAATGAAATTTGAATGTATTCATATGTTTCAATGTTTTATATTTATCTATCTTTTTGTGCATAATTTAGTATTTAGTGAAATTAATATTAAATATGGTATTGCATAATTTATGAAAATTGACATGAATCATTATGTATTTAATGTAGTCTTTCATACAGTTCAGTTTTAAAGTAGAGTATGTAAAAATATGCTTTGTTTCATATAAAGTGCTCTGTTGAATGTATTCGAAGGGCATTTGAAGTGTAAGGATAGGGTTAATGAAATAATGATATAATTAAGGGCTTAATTGATGAGTATGTAAAAAGAGAATGTGTTCATTTGGGTATTTGTTCCATTGAAGGTGAATTGCCGAGGTACCAGGATGGATGTATGTAATGGATTAAAGGAATCTTCTCTTTTACCTCATCTTTGACTGCTTCTTCATTTCTTCATTTGGTGTTTTTTGAATTGCTGTGTGGTGGTCATTGTTTCTTGTCATGGATACATTTTTAAAGTCTGCCAACATGTTACACTCCCAGTTGCCTCTCTTTCTCATCATAGCTCCAACATTTACAATCTACCTGAGGAAAGTCTCTTCTCTAAAGTCTGGGTAGGGTATAACAGTATCTTTGCAAACGCTTCCAACCACAAATCCTAAATCATCTGGACTTGGGGGCCATACAGATGTTTTTTCCATTGCTCCTTGGTAAATTGCCTTTCCAGTCTCTCTTCGCAATCTTTTGTCATTGATTTTTACAGCTGTCGTGCATTGTTGTATTCATCCTACTAATTTCCCCTTTTTTAACAGCTGCTTCTGTTCTAGACTCTACTAAAAACTGTACTATAGCTGGTCTTTTAATTAGTACTCCCTTATCTTTCACTCTTTGCCTGTATTCTGTTATCAGTCCCTGGAATGGAAGGCAGTCTATAACCTGCTGTCCAAACTTCCACTTGGACTCATCCCTCTCCTATTAATTTTCCCTCCCCCGTTTTTGCTCCCAATATCTTGGTTCCTTTGCTGATTTTTTTTTTTGGTAAATTCTAGCATCCTATTGCCTATCTTCTGTATCGTTACTTTCAGGCTTCTTTATTGGTAAAATCTGCTTTCTTCATTCCTGTGTTGGCTTAATTATTTGATTACTTTCTGCTACATTATGAATATAATGTTTTCACATTTTTTTAATTTCTCCAAGTCTTTTGGGTTTCTAATACCATGACTGGAATGGACCCCGCTCGTAAGTCAAACTACGATTAAAGTTCATGAAGTTAGTATTATTTCAGTCTTTATTAGCCAAAAGTGCTCTTCGCAGCACCCACAGTGTGCCCAGTAATGACACCTTCTCCAGCTCGTATAGGGTTACATGTATTGGTAACATATCAAAGTACAATTGTAGATTTGTTTTTGTAAGACCTGTTGCTCCTACTACTATTTGAACTGTCTGGGTATCTTTCTTCCATGTTGCTCTGTAATCTGTTTTGTTCTAATGTTCTGTGTATTTGTTGTCATTCTCCCAAAGGATCTTCATCCAAAGTCATACCTTCTCCTACTTTCTTGACTGTCCCCGTGTTTTGTCATCCCCTTTGACTTTGATTTATAACCTTCTGCTTGTTTATGTATGCAAGGCTTAACTATGTAACTCTGACGTATCCATTCAAATCAAGTAATCTTAAACCACCTTCTGTGGGGAGAATCAGCTTGTCCATCTAAACGCTTGCCCTCTTCCTCTCCTAGTACATTCCTTCAACTCTTATTTAAATATAGTCCAAGATTTCTCTGGTTGTTAAAACTATGCCTGACTTGTATATAAAATTAAAGGAGATGAAAAATAGGCTCACTGTATCATACTATCCTTATCCATAGTTGAGTGTCCAGTTTCTCAGTTTTTATATTATCTTTTGTTTAGTCTATTCCCAGATATCCTTAGCTACCATAATGTAATCATTTTTTAATCTGTACAGCAAATACTTCATCTTACCATGACCACATAAATAGGGTTATTGTTGAACCATTTCAGTGTGTGGGTAAGTAGTTTGCTGCTATAGCCTTTGTTTCGTAGCCGTTCATTTTATATCCATTAAAGACTTGAAACTTTCTCAGAATGTTCCACTACACCAAAATGTATTTTTTTCTGAATCTAATAAATAAGACTAACTTTTCTGGGGAACCATGTCAGTTATATCCTTGAATTTCTTTGGTGCCTTATTTTGCCAGTTGCCATAAATATGATGCAAATAAATGAGAAGTAAGGCATCCTGCCTGGATCCTCTGTTCAAATACAACTTATCCGAGAAGAACTGTCCCACCTTAAGTCTTGCATTCATCCCTTCATATAGCTGCCCTATTCTCTCAGGGAATGCTAATGCTTCCACTGCCCTTCTCATAAAGTCTTTGCTGTCTCTGTTGAATGCTTTCTCTGCATCACGACCCTTGGGTAATAGCATCATCTTACCTTTCTGCTTTCCCCTGGATCATCCTTGTTCTGTTTAATATCAAATGTTTGCTTCCCATCATCCACATTTAGCAGTTTTGACAGTACCTTTGTCATTCTCTTAGCTAGTATACATAAACCATTTATAATCATAGTGTAAAACTGTGTTTGCTCTGAGAGTGTTGAAGTACAGAGAAGGTCAGAAGGAGTTGCATTGTGTCTTTGTGGACTTAGAGAAACCATATGACAGGGTGTTTAGAGAGGCGTTGTGGTATGGTATGCAGAAGTCAGGGGCGTCAGAGAAGTATGTAAGAGTGATACAGGATATGTACAAGGGTAGTGTGACAGCGGTGAGGTCTGCAGTGGGAGTGACGTATGCGTTTAAGGTTGAGTTGGGATTACATCAAGGATCAGCTCTGAGCCCTTTCTTATATGCAATGGTGATGGACAGGTTGACATACGAGATCAGACAGGAGTCCCCATGGAGTATGATGTTTGCAGATGACATTGTGATCTGTAGTGAGGGTAGGGACCAGGTGGAGGAGACCCTGGAGAGGTGGAGATGTGCTCTAGAAAGAAGAGGAATGAAGGTCAACAGGACCAAGACAGAATATATGTGTGTGAATGAGAGAAAGGATAGAGAAATGGTGAAGATGCAGGGAGTAGAGGTGGCAAAGGTGGATGAGTTTAAATACTTGGGATCAACAGTTCAGAGTAATGGTGAGTGTGGTAGAGAGGTAAAGAAGAGAATACAGGCAGGATGGAGTGGGTAAGGAAGAGTGTTAGGAGGGATTTGTGACCGACTAGTACCAGTAAGAGTGAAAGGGAAGGTCTACAAGAGGGTGGTGAGACCAGCTATGTTTTATGGGTTGGAGACAGTGGCATTGACAAAAAGGCAGGAGTCAGAGCTGGACGTGACAGAGTTAAAAATGTTAAGATTTGCACTGGGTGTGACGGGGGTGGATAGGATTAGGAATAAGTATATTAGAAGGTCAGCCCAGGTTGGAAGGTTTGGAGACTAAGCCAGAGAGGCAAGATTACGTTGGTTTGAACATGTGCTGAGGAGGGATGCAGAGTATATTGGGAAAAAGATGCTAAGGATGAAGCTGCCAGGTAACAGGAAAAGAGAACGGCCTAAGATAAGATTTATGGATGTGGTGAGAGAGGACATGCAGGTGGTTGGTGTGACACAGCAAGATGCAGAGGACAGGAAGAAATGGAAAGAGATGATCCGCTGTGGCGACCCCTAACGGGAGCAGCTGAAAGAAGTGTAAACCTGAAATTGGTTTATATGAATCTGGGTCTGAAGACACGCTTTGATTAATACAGCCACCACAGTTTTCTTCCAATATGCTGGTACTTCTCCACCTTTTAAAATACTGTTAAATAAAACCTTCCAGATATTCACTTTTCTACTTCCCAACTTCTACAGGAATATCATTTGTTCTTGGGGATTTGCCTGTTTGATTATTATCTCCTTTCTTCCTTGCTTTTAATTACTGAGCCTCATTTTCCTCTAATGTTAGAATAATTAAGTCTTCTATAAACATTTCCATTTGAGCTTTTTCTTGGTTTCCACATTTATTTGCGTTATACAAGTTTTCATGAAATTTTCAATATATCTGTAATATGTGTTTAGGATCTCTGTCTCATAGACCCCCCCCCCTAAGTTTGGCGGCAACCCTTTCTGTTTTCTGTTGCTTAAGTTGCACTAAAAGTTGTTATGCTCTAGAGTTGTAAAATATTATTGCTTGACCAACACGTTTCTAAACTCATTCATATTATCCAAATACCTTTTTTTTGTGGTATACTGTTGCTCCTTTTCCTGTTCTGTGAGATTCCCTTTATTCTGCAGTACTAACCTTTCTCAACCCCTCAAATTATTCTATTACTACTTTCCCATTTCTCTTTTATTTTTACCATGTTTTTAACTTCCATTGTGATTTTAACCCAATCACTAGCTATGCTTTCTGAAGAAATGTCCATCTTCCCTAATAACTCTGGAATTATTTCTACCCATTTATTAAATTCCCTTTAACAGGTAAGTGGAGGCATGCCATTGACTGTTTTACTTCATTACATTGCATCTTTATTGTAGTTTTTAATGGGTGTGTGGTCTGAATTATTAGATACAAATCAAGTTTTTCAGTTAAATATACAATGTTAAGTTGTCAATCTCGCCTTCATTCTTGCTTGATGGGTTCGGAGCCGATCCTCGGCTCCGACTCGGCACTTGCTAAGCTCGAGAGTCACTTTTACCAGCTCGAGGCAGCCCCATATCCCATGATGCAAGGCGGTAAGTACCCAGATCTCGTTTGCCGCTTCGCTTATGAGGTCCTCCTTTTACCAGCTCCTGGTAAGTGATTTGTTACTTCGCTATTTTAGCCCCTTTTAACTAAAAAATCCTTTATTGTTAGTTTTATTTTAGTTTTAAACATTTTCTGACAGAAAGTTATCTGTCTCTTCTTATTTTTTTAGTCAGAACTATCTCCCATCCCACCCCCCCCCCCCCGTTAGGGTGTGTGTGTGTGTTTTTTTAGTTATACCTTTTGGTATATTTAATTTAATTTCTTTGACTGGTGTGTGTGTCTGTGTTTGCACCATGTCTAAAGAAAGGGTCTCAGGCTTTAAGAAGTGTGACTCGTGCTGTCAGAAAGTGTCTCTGACAGACGGTCACACTTCTTGCCTGTACTGCCTGGGGCCTCTTCACCTGCAGGACTCCTGTGCTATTTGTCATTCTTTCAGCCAGAGAGTCCTGCAGGAAAGAAGAAATAAATTGATTTTGAGGGGTTTCTGCCGGAGGGCTCTCCGCTAAGTCGGCTCCATCCAAGACTGCCAAGTCTTCCAAGGCCCAGGCTTCTGTGTCAAAGCCTGCGGCCTCAGCTCCGACTGCTCTGAGTCGAGATCGGCCCGCTGGAGCGGATTCTGGCTTAACAGTCTTCGGCACCGATGGCTATCGGTGCCGATTCTGGTTCGACCACCGGTGTCGGCTCGATCGGTTCCGACCACCATGTGGCTCAGGCATCGGTGTCGGCCCGATCGGCTCTGACACCGTTACTTTTGGCTGTATCGGCTCCGGCTGGAGCCGATGCATCGAGGCTACCTGTCGGCTCCGAGTTGTCGGCCCGACAGGTTCAGTAGTTTCATCTATTCGATGGCTCCTTCGAGGAAGAGGTCTAGGTCTCCTTCCTTGGAGCCGATACTTCGGCCGCTTCGCCTCCTCTCGAACGGAGCCATCGGAGCCGATCTTCAAGGTCATCCAGGCTTTCTGACCATGACTTAGAGAGAGTGGTCAGTAGATTACTTAAGTCACAGGCACTGGCCCAAATGTTACATAGTCCGTCTCAACAGACGACTATTGGTCCACACCCCATTGCAGTTCCTCCTTCAACTCTACCCCAGAGCTTGGAGTTGGAGTCTTCGGGAATGGTTACTGCTACGGTTGAAGGACAGATACCTCCTTCTGTTCCTTCAGCCTCTACTCTTATCTCCTCTTCGAGACCTTCCTTAGAGAGATTCGGTGGCCGGGCTTCCATGGTCTCCTCCGAGGGGGTGAGTGGCATCGGACCCTTGTCCGAGCCCGCTCTTCCCCTTGGAGCCTCGGCCTTGGTGAGCTCGGCTCCGACATCTGCCTCGGAGACTTCCCTTTCGGTGGTCCCTGGAGTTCCTAGCTCTTCGGAACGGGTTCTCTCGGACCTTCCTGGGAGGGGAGCATTCGAGGTGATGAAGAGTGTGCTGGCCACTGGTATCAGCCAGCAGTCTGTTCCCTTAGCTCCTCCCTCTATAGTGCCTGTGGACATCTCTGCCACTTCTCTTGCTACAGGACCCAGAGATCCTCCGCCTCAGGTTTCCCCATTGGGAATTTCCCCCTCTTCCGAGGATTCTCCTGATGTTTCGGGAGATCTTCCTAGGAAGAGGACTTGTAAGAGGAAACATGTAGACTCCCCCGAGTCTATCACTTCAATTACTGACTTTGATGAGTCAGAGGGATCCCCAAGATCCCCCTCTGAGGATGTCTCCTTCTCAGACATCCTAGAACTCCTTAGACAGAGGGGAAACTGGCCCACCAATAATCCCTCTGAGGATGAGTCAGTATACCTAGAGGCGTTTGGATCTCGGCCCTCCACCTCCTGGGTGTCTCCGCCTTTCGACCCCCTTATGCAGGTTATTGCCCGAAAGGCGTGGGCTGCTCCTGACTCTGTTGAGCCTGTCCCTAGGAGGCCTTCAAAATTTATTACTGCCCCGTGTGATAAGCAATTCCTCACTAAGGGTGTCCCCGCTGATGCCATGGTGGTGGCTGCTGCCACCAAGAAGGAACTTGCAGATCCTTCCGCACTGCCCATCCTCCTAATAAGGACTCTAGGACCATGGATAGGTACGGTAAGCGGATGTTTTCCTCAGCGACCTTTGCTATGCGTTCGCTGAATTACCTATGTCACTTCACCAGACTCCAAAGGGATATCCTTAAGGAGCTAGGTGATGTTGTTCAGGATCCTACAGCTGCAGGAGCTCAGGAAAAAATTGCTTCGCAGCTAGGAACCCTTAATTCCATTGCAAACTCCTCCATGCGGCTAATATCATATGCTGCTGATGGAGCGAGTAGGGCCGCAGGTACAGGTGTGGCTGTTAGACGCCAAGCCTGGATGCAGCTATGTGACTTTGCAGATCCCTTTAAGGCGTCCTTCACAAATTCTCCCTTTGATGGGTCAGCTTTGTTTGGCCCTCAAGTGAAGGAAACTTTGACCAGGTGTGAGCAGGACGTCAAGACTCTTTCTGCCGTAGGAGTCCGTTTTTCCACCCCTTCTAGACCTTACCCCAAAGGACAGAAAGGTGGCAAAATGTGGTTCCGCAAATCCCAAGGAGTCACGCCGGATTCACGTGGTCAGTTTACCCCTAGAGGCAGAGGGGGTAACAACAACAGACGCCGCTCTAGAGGCAGAGGGGGTCCAAAAAAACAGGGAAACAGAGAGCCTCTCTGACAAGCCCTTTCAGCATCCCTGAGATGTTGCCCGGCTGTCCCTCCTTGGAGGCAGTTGGGGGAAGATTATCACTGTACCCAGAAGCCTGGCACTCCCTCACTCAAGACAGATGGGTACAGTCGATCATATCCAAGGGTTACATAATTCCTTTCGAGGAAAGTCCTTTCCCCTCAAATTCCCTTCCAGATGTACCACCCGGTCTAAGGGAAATTGCAGAGTTAGAAGTATCAAAACTACTGCAAAAAAGAGCCATTCAGCCAGTTACAACAGAACATTCAGAGCCCGGAATCTACTCGAGGTTCTTTTTGGTCCCCAAAAAGACGGGAGACTGGAGACCAATATTGGATCTCAGCAGACTTAACAAGTCTGTGAGGAAGACAAGATTCCGAATGGTCACTCTTCAGTCAATTCTGCCCTTCTTACAGAAGGACAACTGGATGTGCTCAATAGATCTTCAGGATGCGTACTATCACATCAAAATCCACAGACGCTCCAGGAGATTTCTCCGTTTTCGGCTGGGGTCCAGTCATTTTCAGTTCAGAGCCCTGCCCTTTGGTCTCACTACAGCCCCCAGAGTGTTCACCAAATGCATGGCAGTGGTCACGGCTCACCTGAGACGTCAAGGTTTCCAGGTGTTTCCGTATCTCGACGACTGGCTCCTGTCAGCCACCACCAGGCATCAGCTTATTCAAGCCAGGGATTACACAATAAAGCTTTGTACTCTTTTGGGCATCTCGATAAACTTCGAAAAGTCATCCTTATCGCCCTGCCAGTCTATTACTTTCATAGGCGCAAACTTAAACACTGTTCGGATGTCAGCTACCCTTACAGATCAAAGAGTTTCAGACATTCAAAGTCATGTCAGGATCATTCTAGCCAACAAGAAAGTACAGGCCAGAATGGTTCTAAAGGTATTAGGCCTCATGGCTGCGGCCATTACTCTTCTTCCCCTGGCTCGCTTCTACATGCGCCTTCTTCAGTGGATGCTGTTCACACAGTGGTCGTACCAACAACTTCCAATGCGTCACCAGATTCTGGTGACACAGACTTGCAAAGATCATCTTGCTTGGTGGATCACATCTCCCCAGGTTCACCAAGGCAGACATTTTGTACCTCCATCCCCGATAGCCACTGTCACCACGGATGCCTCCCTGATCGGGTGGGGGGGTCATTATCAGGGCAGGATGGTTCATGGGACGTGGCAGCCGTTCGAATACCACCTGCACATAAATGTCCTGGAGATGAGAGCAGTGCTTTTAACGTTGCAAGCCCTCAACGACTTTCTTCCCGTAGGGACAATTGCAGTCCACACAGACAACATGTCTGTAGTTTGGTATATCAACAAACAGGGCGGAACCAAGTCCTACCCCTTGTGTCGAGAAGCGCTCAGACTATGGCAATGGGCAATCTCCTCTCATCGGTTTCTGGTAGCAACGCATATCCCTGGGAAAACCAACATTGTAGCGGACAGATTGAGCAGAGCTATTCTCATGCCTCATGAGTGGTCTCTCAAGCAATCTATAGCGGAAGAGATTTTTCTGGAATGGGGTAGTCCATGTTGCGATCTTTTTGCTACTCCCCAAAACAGCAAATGCCCAGACTTCTTCTCTCTCTTCCTCTTCCAGGCCATCCCCCCAGAGACGCTCTGACCCAGGATTGGCCCCAGGGACTTCTTTATGCCTTCCCTCCATTTCCTCTGATCCCTCAAGTTATCCAGAAGGCAACCGTTTTGAGAGCCAAATTGATTCTCATTGCCCCTTACTGGCCTCGACAAGTTTGGTTCCCGTTCCTCCATCGCCACCTTTTGGTGCAGCCGTGGCATCTGGACCCAGTGCCAGATCTTCTGATTCACCAATCCGGTCAGCTGCACCGGTCTATCCCTTCTTTCAACCTCACAGCATGGTTGCTCCACTTCCTTCCTTAGCCAGGCTTCCTTTGATCTCTAACCCAGTTAGAGACATCATAGTAGCTTCTTTAAAATCCTCTACCAGGAGGATTTATGCAAGCAAATGGAAACGTTTCTCTTATTGGGCTAAGGCCAAGAGTATTGATCCTTTCACTGCCCCTGTTCAGGCAGTCCTGGACTTCTTAGCAGAGATTTTTCATGCAGGCTCCTCTTCTTCCACAGTCAGAGTTCAATTGGCTGCTATCTCGAACTTTCATGTCGGGATCGCAGATCACAATATTATGTCCCATAGGCTCTGCAGGGCCTTCTTGAAAGGAATTTTCCTGCTAAAGCCTCCAATCAGGAATCCTCCTCCTCAGTGGGATCTAAATTTAGTGCTGACATCCTTGATTCTTCCCCCCCTTCGAGCCAGCTGTTTCTTGTTCCCTGAAATTTCTTTCTTGGAAAACTTTATTCCTAGTGGCTATTACATCGGCCAGGAGGGTGTCTGAACTTCATGCTCTATCGGTTCGACCCCCCTATTTGGTTTTTCACAAAGACAGAGTATCATTGAGAACTAATCCGACCTTTTTGCCCAAGGTCGCCTCAAAGACCAATTTGAATCAATCCATTGATCTCCCTGTATTTTTCCCAAACTATTCAGACAGAGCTGAACAAAAACTACATTATCTTGATGTCCACCGTCAACTCAGATATTATTTGGACAGAACAAAAACATTTAGGAAATCTGATCAACTTTTTGTTTCCTATGCGGATAATAAGAAAGGCCTTCCTGTTTCTAAAGTGACCTTGTCTAGATGGCTTTCTTCGGTCATCTCTGAAATTTATCTGCTCAGGGGAAAACAGCTGTGCTCAAAACCTAAAGCACATTCAACTAGGAGCTTAGCTACTTCTACAGCCTTTCAAGCTAGACTTCCTTTAGACACTATTTGTGCAGCGCCACTTGGGCCACTCCTCATACTTTTGTTTCCCACTACAAATTGGACTTGGCCTCCAGGGACAGAGCCAGTTTTGGCTCTACAGTCCTCAAGAGTCTGTTCCATTGAGCCACCCAGGATAGAGGTGCTAGGACGCGTCCCATCAAGCAAGAATGAAGGCGAGATTGACAACTTAACATTAAGAAGTTATGTACCTACCATAATGTTCCATGTTAGTTGTCTTCTCGCCTTCTTTCTTGACCCTCCCTCCTTCCCCAGGCCTGGACAGACCTTTCTATAAGAAATTATTATGCTGAAGACCATTCAGACCTGGTTCTTCTTCCATCCTGTAAGTTTTCTTTCTTCCTTTTGGAAGTGTTTTTATGCTTGGTGCTATTGCCCTTTGTCATCAAACGAGATCTGGGTACTTACCGCCTTGCATCATGGGATATGGGGCTGCCTCGAGCTGGTAAAAGTGACTCTCGAGCTTAGCAAGTGCCGAGTCGGAGCCGAGGATCGGCTCCGAACCCATCAAGCAAGAAAGAAGGCGAGAGAAGACAACTAACATGGAACGTTATGGTAGGTACATAACTTCTTATTCTCTTCTCAAGTACAATTTCTATTCAACCTGGCCCAGTTATTGTTCATTGTAGAATATGATGTGAACTTTATCAAGAGTTCTTACTACTGAATTCCCTTTTTCCATACTAAATATTCTCTTACATTTCTTCAGAAATCTACCCTGTCATGCTGGATTTCCCTTTTAAGTCCCCCAATATATGATCACTACTGCAAATTAAGTACCAGTCTCCACCCATAAAAATCTGATTCTTAATCTCTATAATAGTACTTTCAGGTGGATTATAAATGCATGACATTATAATCCTTTTCCTCTCATACCAGTAACTCCTTACTGCCAGATATTTGTTGTTGTTTTTTCCTTCTTCCGTTATCAGAGCCCATCTATCAGTCAGTATTACTTCCTGTGTCCCTGTTCTTTTGAATGTCCACCCTGAAGTACATTGTCAAATTTGCATGCTGTTTTCTAAGCGTCTCCTGCAGCATTGCTGTTTTCACCCTGTATTGCCTTTTTTATTTGATTTTTAAAACTATAAATAAAAAAATCCATTATAAAACGAGCTATTCACATAGGTTCACAGCTGAATATATCAAAGTTGTACATATCAACATTATTTTTGAAGCAAGTCTTTTAAATTTAAGGCAAGATTGAAATAATGTGTAATATTAGAAGTTCTCATCTTTATAGTACGCAATTCACTACTGCAAACAATTTTTGCCCTACTAAAATTCAACACTAGAAGGAGTAACTTTACTTTTCCAATTTTTAATGATTGTTTTTTTGGCTATAGCAAGAATAGACCAAAGCGACACTTTGGTTTTTGTATCATCCTCACTATTGTTGCAAAACATAAGCATTTGAAAAGCACAGCTCTCCACGGAGGACTACCCTTATGGCATTTTCTTTTTGCTAGCTTAATTGTTACTACCTGCCTCTAGATAAATATCTTATACTAAATGTATTTCCTTCTGATTTTTTAACATGTACTTAAAAGAGCAGCTGCTCGTTTACTCTGTTGTATATTTTTTGTCCTCTACTACAATCCTGTAATTTTTATTGTATTGCTATTGTATATTAAGTAAATTTCTGTATTGTTGACTTTATTGTACCGTGGAGCTTTTCTCCCTGGACCTTCCCTGAAAAAGGGCCCTAGCGCAGTCGGAGTATCCCAGTCAAAATTAAAGGTTTAGAAATATTACATCTATCTGACCATAGAGCTTGAATGAAGTTATTAATTTCTTCCCAAAAAGGGGAGATTTCACATTCATATCATCATATGCATCCAGTCAGGTGTTATTTCAGAAACATATCTCCATCATTTAATTCTGTTTGATTTATACGTAATTGAAATTTTAAGAGTGACAAAAGCTCTAAGAATTTCCAAGTGAAAATGTTCCAGTATAATGATGTAGTTTTATCTGTAGATTTTAATATTTTCTTGTAATTTTCAGAGAAGTCTTCATTCATTTTTGAGTAGTAGTTCCAATAGGAATTGTCTAAATATGTGAAATCTAACTTAAGAATTGTATAAATTTGTGACAAATACGATTTTATTTTCATTGCATTATTATTGATATTAAGAAGAATTTGGGGAACAATTTCTTATGTAGATTAAATATCTCATTAATCTCTGTTCACAAAGTCTCTAAATATTTGTAAAATGAACCAATTTCTCAGAATCTTGATTGTTTGGACCTTAAATTTTCAACAGTATATGCACATCAGTTCCATTTTAAAAATTGATGCCAATAAATTGTTACTTTGTTGTTTCAATACTAGCATTTTGTTAAAGTTGAGTTTCTGAGCAGTCATTTGTATATGCAGTTGGAAACATAGAAAATAAGTCTTTGATACAGTTGTTAGAATGTGAACTTTTTGAAAAGAGAAAATAATATTTAACTAGGGAATTTGAGAAGATGGTGCAATTCAATTTACACAAACGTCTTTTAATAACCAGATAAAACTGTTGGGGACTATTTGTTTATGACTGGTTGTGATATATTTATTTACTAATATATCTTGATGTGTTTGCTTCCATTTTGAATCATAAGATGAACTTATCCACAAAACTATAACTTTTAAAATTGTTGAATCAGCATGCAGTTGAATATCGGGGAATCATATTCCACCATTATCCCAACCTTTTTCTGTGCCAGTCAAAGGAAACTCTTGCTTTATTAGGAAGCCAAAAAAATTTAAGTAGAGTAGTATTTATCTTCATGTTTTTTGTTGGTGGAAATAGTACTAAAGATTTGTATGACAATATTTTAGGGAGAATTACTATCTTAAGCATTAATCTTTCTTCCATGGTAAAGAATGTATTCCAGTTTGTCACTAAACTTAGCATTTTATCAACAAACTGTTTGTTTTGTATTGTTTCTTTGCTATTAGAAATAATGGTTGTACCAAGGTATTTCATATGATTGCTTTTTCAATCAATTTTTGTATGAATTTTTATTGATGTACGTGTTATTAAATCTTAAGTTTGAGATTTCTTCAAACTGACTATATGTTTTATGACTGACTAATTATATATTTTAATGAGTTCTCTACATTTCCTGTTAGTAAAATATCTTTAGTTTGAAATCTTTTTATTTTGATGTCATTCATTTTCTTATTGGATCGAATACTATTAGTAAAGGGCTCTATGTAATACAAAGAGTGAAGGTGATAATGGACAACCTTGATGTTCATCGTGCATACAGCTGCAGTCATAACAGATGAGTTCCTGCCGTCAGGCGGGTCCTCGGTCGGCCGAATTCCAAAGTCTAGGTCCGGCGTCAGTTGTCGCTTCTTCCCTGACGTCAGTGCGACAGGGGTATAAAAGAACCAGCCAACGCCTTTTTATAATTTAAAGGAATCAAAAAGAACAGAATCTATTTTAACATAAGCACAAGAGTTATTTTGAGTTAAAAAATGCAATTACCTCAGGTGAGAAATTGTACACTTAGCGTTTTAAATGGTACAACCAATTAACTGAGTCAAAGGCCTCATCTAAATTGAGACTAATGATGGAAAGTTTTTTTTTTATTTCCATAGATTAATATGTGTATTCTTATTATATTATCCTGTACTTGTCAATTTTTAAATAAACACAGTTTGACAATTGTTTATTAGTTTAGATATAAGTAGATTAATTATGTAAACTAAAGTGGACATGAACATCTTGTAGTCCACATTTAAAAGTGAAATGGGTCAGTATGATGAGCACTTTGTATGATCCTTATCTTGTTTTAAAATGTGATATAAGGGAATATTTCCATGATTGGGGACTTCAGCAGCTGTTTTTATTTATCTGTAGATCTTGTCTAATATTTTAACTGCATAATCTGGTAGTATTTTGTATAGATCTGGTAGAAGACCACCTAAGTCCAGCACATTATTAACTTATTTGATCTTCTATTTCTGTTGAAGTGAATGGTCTAGCATTTTTTTGTTCACTTATTTTATTGTTTGTTTTCCCTTAGAAAAGTTTAAACAATATCCTCATTATCTAGGTTATTTATATTTTCATAAAATATTTCAAAGCCCTCAAGAATGCATTTAATATATCTGTTCTTCCTTTTTCATTTGTGTTATAATTTCTTTGATATGATTTAGTTTTTTCATTTTCTTTGATCTAAGAGCAAGTTTATGCAAGCTTAAAGGGTTTACTGAATATGCCTGAAGTTTGTTTTTCTAGGTTTATTGAAACTATGATTTAGAATTTCAACATATTTTGTTTTCAAGTTTAGATTGTCTGATAATGTCATTTGGTTTTAGATTTAACTTTAGTGTGTCTATTTTGATGTGTAGTGTGTCCCATTCTCTTGTTTTACTAATATGCCAGCTTGCAACTCTTCCATTTAAGTAAGCCTTTAGTGACTCCCACAGGTCATTGTCAGATACTTCACCATTCATGTTTATTTCTATGAAATTTTTGATCTGTGTAACATACCAGTCCTTGAATCCTTTTATTTTAATGTACGCTGGTAATCTCCTGTGATGTATTAAATTTTCAGTTTTTTAAATAATAAAGATTATAACATTATGGTCTGATAATGGACATGAAACTATTGAAACTTTCCTGATATGTGGTAACAGATTGAGACAAAAATGTTCTCAATGTTTATGTTCCATTTTTATATGAATAAGGGGTAAATTGAAGTGAGTTTGTTTATCCTTAGCTCTCATATATATCCTCTTAATTCATTAGATTTACAAAATTTAAGTGTTTGGCTGAAGATGTGATTTTTAGCCTTCTATCTCAGTGGAATCTTTGATAAAATAGAATTAAATTCACCAGCCTTTATGACTTCACCTTTCATGTAATAAGCCATAATGTTGAAGTAATTTTTGCATCTTTAGCTTCAACCCCTGGAATCCAGTAAGCGTTTACCAGTGTGTATAGTTTTCTGTTCTGCTCAATTGTAACAATGTTTAACATAACATTTTTTATCAACATAGGTATCTTACTTTAAGGCATTACTGGTGAGATCTTCTGTAAAATGATGAGGGTGCCTCTTCTTTTAGCTAGAAAACCAGAACCTGCTAAAACCAAATTATTTAATGAAAATTTATTGATATCTTTAAGTAAAATGCATTTCCTGTAGAAATACTATTTGCATTCTATGTAATTGCAAGTATTTGAACAGACTACCCCTCTTTACTGGAGTATTCAGTCCATTAATATTAATAGATGTCCTTCTGTTCAAATGTTGAAGTATTCATAACATGGAGTCCACCACAGCCTACCCCGAACGTCCGGCCAGTATACAAAAGTCTAAAGCTACTGTAAGGTACATGTGACGTCGCACATAGGATCCCATCCAGCGTCTGTCATAAAGTGATATCTGGTATATAGCAGACATTGGCACATATCTTCAGAACTTTTCTGCCACCAGTCTGAATGTCTTCGGTTGTTTGCTTGTCAAAGAATTTGCGGATTCTGATTCTGGTAAGTGCCCGTTGGGGGGGGGGGGTTCTTCGTTTATTTATGGTACTGTTTGCTGAGGTTACATGTTATCTAGCAAGGGCAAGTGTCAGTGTGGAAGGCAAATTCCATATAAGGATACCCACGATCTGTGTCTTTTTTTGCCTAGGTCCTAATCATGACCATACCTCCTGTGCTATTTGCAAGGCCTTTGTCATATAAACTCTGCATAGTTATCTTGCTTCTCTTAATTTATATCTAAAGAACCAACGCCTTAAGCATTTAGCACACAATGCATCAGACCTTCAGGTGAGCATGTTATTAAGAAGGCCAAGAAATCTAGGACTGAGGTTTCTGCTGCTACTCCAATTCTGGACCTTTCTCCCTAGAGCTATGTTGGCCTGGGGGACCTGTTCGGCGATAGCTGGTGTTTCTTCTGTGTGTACTGCTGTAGAGGCTGCAAAGGATCTTGCTAGCACATCCTCGGAAGATATGCAAATGTCTGCTTCAGACATGGGTGGGGGGACCCAGGCTCATTGTCTCTGAAGGGTCCTCTAGGCATTACTTGAATCCAGGTTCGTGAGAAGGTCTGTTGCAATATTGTAGAATGCAGGACGATGTTGGGTCCCTCGTCCTTCCATCAAATGGTAAGAAGCAGAAAACTAGGCATTCTTCTTCTCAGGAACAATCCACTGATTGGCGGGCCTTTTCACAAGGACTGTTTTATGCTTTCATGGCTCTTAGGCACTCCACAGGGTTTCTCTTCCTTCTCCTTCCCTTTCTCCAGTTTCTCCTCATTAAAGGATCAGAATTGAGGATTCCTCTAAGGGTGATTCTTCTAGTGAATAATTCTTTTATTTGCATCTTTGTTACGTAAATGCATTTCCTGTAGAAATACTGTTTGAGCTCTATGTAATTGCAAGTATTTGAACAGACTCCCTCTCTTTACTGGAGTATTCAGTCCATTAATATTAATAGGTATGCATTTAAAATCAGACATTTATGTAAGAGAGAGAGAAAAAGATGGGTATAATGAAATAACATTTATATACAGAACTTATATACTTTATAACAATACGATATCCTCAGCTATGGACATAACTTTTGAAACAAAAAAAATTACCTAATTGTGTAACCCTAAAACATTCTACCATGGAATAACGTATTTCTAGTTTGTTGAAAAAGATGAACAGACTACCTCTCAAACTCTCCATTAGACTGCTTATTCATATTAATGTCTCATATTTTTACTATGTATCATCTTAAAAAAGCCAGTTGTTATGAATAAGAAAAGTTAAACAGGTGTTCAGAATCTTTATTATAAGTTGATCAAACTGAATATCTGTAATTATCTTTTCCTGTACCTCATATCTCCCTGGTATACTACAAGGAAGAAGTATGTTGTTATTTTCATATTTATTAACTTATAGGTCAGATTTTATATTTTTTCTGTTTTATTTAGTATGTGTAAAGTTGTACATAGGGCTGCAAGTTCATAAATTAGTACCAGGCTAACTGCTCTTGTGGGCCATTCCAACCCCAGCCAGTTACCTCATGTGAGAATCAAACCCTGAACTTTTTGCTTATAAGGTGAACACCTTAACCAGTATGCCAACCTCCCACCCTCGTGGACCCCACACAGTTCAGCTTCGTCAAGGGCAGATCATGCCTCCTGAACCTGGTGGATTTCTTTGAGACAATTACCCAGACTATAGATAAGGGAAAGGAGGTACACACGACTTACCTTGACCTTGCTAAAGCATTTGACACCATTCCTCATTCAGGTATTATTGATAAGCTCACCAGCCTGGGCATAAACCCTTGCGTCACAAGATGGATCGCAAACTGTCTCTCAGACAGATCCCATAAAGTAAGAGTAGCGGGATCTATGTCCGAATCCAGACCAGTAACTAGTGGTGTGCCTCAGGGCTCTGTCCCAGGGCCCCTCCTGTTTGGAATATACGTACAGGCAAACATGGAAGGGCTGTGGTTGACTAAGTTTGCGGACGACTGCAAACTGGGTACTATAATAGAGTCTCCGGCCGACATGGAGATCCTCCAGAAGGGCCTAAATGAGACTGATACATGGTGTCAAAGCCATGGTCTCACGCTAAATGCAAAAAATACGTAGTAATCCCCTTTGGTAAAAACAGAGTACCCGCAAACTACAACATAGGAGGTAATCCCCTGAAATCTGAAGATGAAATAAGGGATCTGGGTACTATAATAGAGTCTCCGGCCGACATGGAGATCCTCCAGAAGGGCCTAAATGAGACTGATACATGGTGTCAAAGCCATGGTCTCAAGCTAAATGCAAAAAATACGTAGTAATCCCCTTTGGTAAAAACAGAGTAACCGCAAACTACAACATAGGAGGTAATCCCCTGAAATCTGAAGATGAAATAAGGGATCTAGGGACCCAAGTAGATAGTCAGCTTTCCTTTGATAACCATATTGCCAAAGTGGTTAGAAAATCTTTCTATGTGACCCATCTGATCACGAAAGGGTTTGCATCAAAATCTAAGGATGTAATGGTGCCCCTCTACTCTTCCCTCATCAGACCCATTATTGAGTACAATGCACCAATTGGAATGTACCTGGCTAGACATCTCCAGCAGCTGGAGAGACCACAGAGGTACCTAACAAAGAGGATTACTGGCCTCAAACAGTTGCCCTATGCAGCACGATTGAAAAAGCTAAGACTGTTCTCTGTTGCATACCGCTTTCTCAGAGGCAATCTCTGTCTAACGTACAGAGCCATGTCCAACCCAGAATTGTTGAACATGCTCCATCTTAGCAAAACCAAATCTACTCAAGCTACACACACTACAGATAAAAACCTCAACACAACAATGAATAGAACATGCTGGAGGGATAGATTCCCTTTGCAGAGACTTCCTTTACTATGGAACAGGGTCCCGATCTACATGAGACAGAGCCCCTCACTATCACTCTTCAAGAGAAATCTTGATGAGTGGATGGGTAACAGAAGTTCACACCAGGGATCACACCAACAGCACTACTAGATAGGGGCCAATGGTACTAGCTGCTAGTACAAGGGTCTAGGGAACTACTAAAGGGGTGGTGAATACCGCACAACGTGGCTGGGCTAATATATGCCTTCGGGCAGATAGCCCAGTACCAACCTATGAACCTATATGTTTAACTCGTTTATTCCAATGGAGCTCAGGAAATTTGCAGTGAAACTTCCAATGGGTGGAACCTAAGACTTTTGACAGAATCAAATTATGTCCTCATATTTCAAACAAATGTTTATATTTCTGGAACCATAGGGGTTATCAAAGAAGTAAAAATGACAAACTCTTCAGGGCAAATTAATTTTATAGTGGTAGTATTCTTTGGGTTCTAGGTATTAAACCGAATTTTATAAGTCACAGTAAACGCATCAACTATTACAGTTGTAGTGTTTTATAAACAACTTACAATACCTCAGCAACCACTCAAGTGACCCACACACGCACACTGTCAGCAGTATTTTTTTTCATCTAGTTGAGAGTGTTCATATGAGACTAAGGCGTACTGTCTGTGTTGCTTGGTTGTTGAGATATTAGGAAAATGTGAAATTATATCTATATAAATTAATATAAAAACAACAGTTTATATCTATTTACCTGCACTAAAGAGGTCAAAATATTAATGCAGTTGAGTTTGCCATTGTATAAGTTATAAGATTAAATTTTTTAAAGCTTTGTACGTAGCATGGTTTTGGAATTGTTGATGCCAACACGAATAAGCAATATTTAATGTCAGGAGGAGTTAACTGCAGATGCACCTGGAGGTGTCACTCAGAGTAATGAGTTAACTATATACATATTTACTTATTCTGATCTCTTACATCTGTTTGTGTACTATATCTTGTACTATTACTATAATCCTAGGTTTTATATTTTAGCTATAATCCTAGGGTAGAATATCATATAATAAAACATTTTTATTTAGCCTTATGTTTGATGCTCTTTAATCTAGTACTATTGTTAGAATCAGTCCTGTTTTTTCTGAAATGTTCTAATAGTATGACTACATGTGAAAAATCTTCCCTTTTAATATTCAAACTTTCCATAGAAACTTGTTCTAAGATATTAAGTTTTGTTATCATTAAAGAGAGAATAACAGAAACACGCAATCCTAATTTTTTTTTTTACTAGAAGTGTCTTTCTATAGGCTAGCATATAAACTATCCTTTTGGTATACTGCAAGCATATTAATAACTGACAATGGTTTAGAATGCAATTCATTGTCTTTTGCGTATTGTCTAACTTGTATTCTTTGACATCTTAGCATATGATTCTGAATATTATGATTATTTACTTTTAGACAGGAAAAAGCATCCTGGATGGTTCTTAGAATTTTCAGAATTCCCACATCACAAAAGTGTTTGTGACTCTAAGCTGCTTCAAACTAGTCCTCCTGACAAACGGCTTCCAAATGAATAATTTATCAGTTACAGTTCAGATAAAAATGCTCGCAAGTGAATCCAAGCAACCTCTGCATTATAGATCAACCCCTGAAACCCTTCCAAACCACTAACCCCCCCCCCCAAAAAAAAACCAAAACATTTCAAAGTATGTTAACCACTAAAAAGCTATTATATTTAAAGAAATAACATTTAATGATTCAGTAAGCACTATTTGTATGAGATGTTTAATATAAAGCAGACTTTTTTAATGAAGACTTGGTATATAAACTTGCATTAATAGAATGACGGTTATGTGATCCAGAATTAAGTTGTAAAAGTGTGAATGTTACTCTTATTTGATAGCGTTCCAATAATAACTTTTATATAAATAAAACTCTTTTTATGCTTTGTTTATAACATAGCATAACTTTCCTGGGTGCTGTTGCATGGCAAGTATACTATCAGTAGCATGCATTCAGAACTGTTTCATAACTGACCGTAGTTTAGAATGCAGTTCACTGCCCTTTGCTTATTATCTAACTTGTATTCTTTGATATCTTAGCATATGATTCTGAATATTATGATTATTTACTTTTAGACAGGAAGCAGTAACCTGGACAGTTAGAATTTTCAGAACTTCCATAGCATCACAAAAGTGCTTGTGACTCTAAGTTGCTTCAGACTAGTCCTCCTGACAAAGGGCTAGCAAATGAACAGTGAGTGCATCAGTTACAATTCACATAAAAACGCTAGAAAGTGAATCCAATTCACCTCTACATTACACATCAGTCCCTCAAACCTCTTCAAATGTTTAAAAAAAATTCAAAGTGTTTTAACCATGAAAAAGTTATCATTTTAAAGAAATTACATTTAATGATTCAGTAAGTACTATTTGTAGGATATGTTTAAAAAAAGCAGACTGTTGCTTTTTAAAGGAGACATAGCATAAGCTTACATTGAGTGACAGTTATGTGGGATCCAGGTTTAACTTCTAAAAGTGTGAATGTTGCTCTAATTATTTGATATGATTCCAATACTAACTTTTATATGTGTAAAAAAAAAAAAAAATATATATATATATATATATATATATATATATATATATATATACTTTATGACCTAGCTTGTCTTTCCTGGGTACTATTGCATTCAAGTATACTATCAGTAGCACACTACTGGACCAATTTATGAACCCAAAATGTAACTTAACATGGCTGTTTAGTGTCATTTGTTGCATCTTGTATTATATTTAATAGCACATTAGTCAACTATGCCAATATATCAGTGTGTGCCACCTAACATAAGTTTAATCATAATTAACTGTTAATAAAATGAATAGTTTAACCTTTTAAACGTAAATTGAAAATAAGTGGCTTTATTTTCATATATAGCTAAAGGAATCACACATTTTAAAAAGAGAAATAGTAACTATTTGATGTAGGGAAATAAATAATTTACCTTATAAAAAGTAATATTCAGCACCTGTTCATGGGTATTTAAGCACTTCTTTAAATTAATAAGAATTCATACCATGAAATACATTGATTTTCATTTCTCTTTCAGGTTTTACTGTTTTTGTCTTTTATTAACCAACCATCTCTTGTTGCATTTCTCTTCAAAGAGGTCGATAGATTCCAGTCCATCTCTTCTGCTTTTTCTAGGATTTTATTTTTCTGTATAAAGTCTGTTGCATCTTCCAAGGTGTTAAGTCTCTCCTTCTGGAAGGTGAATCCTTATTTTTTGCTGGAAAGAAGATCTGTGATTTAATGTTGTTTTTCTTTCAGCTTTTAACAAGTGCCACACATTTTTCTCCTTGACATCACTAATGTTGAATAGCCATTGTCAAATCTTGCAGTATTTTCTTTAATTTTAACTGGATAATTAGTCCATGTAGCTTTTAAGACTAAATCCTTTTCTTGACTTGAGAAAAATATTATGATCACCGACATTGGTGAGGGTGGTGTTTTTTTTTTTTTTTTGTTAAGATTTGATGGCAAAGGAAAAAGCTTTAGGTAGTGTCAAAGTTTTAGGCAACCAGGTGTTAAGGAATGGAATCGTACTGTCTCCTTTTTCAGGAATCCTGTAAGTCCTGGATGTTATCACTTCTAGATTTGTTCTCTAAGTCTTCTCTTATTTCTCAGAAAAAAGATGTTTTGTTTCAGAAGCAAGTCAGTGTTCTCATTTTCAACTAATCTTCCATCAAAATCAGTCATTGCTTCTTTTGTACTTGAGATTTGTAATGATTGTTTGAGATTCACTTAGCACTTCAGCTTATTTTTTATATTCCTCTCTTATTTTTTATATTCCTCTCTAAAATTGGCCATTTTGCTTTCTAATTTATCTTTACAGATGACTCATTGATGTTACCTAGTGTAGCTTATATGTCCTTTTTTCATTGTACTGTCCTATACACCAGGCTTAGTGGCTCATTCTGGGATAATTAGTTCTTGTTTTCATGACAGAAAAAAAAACAATTAAGAATTTCAATTTTTTTTGTAGTAAATCTTTCATCAGATGTTAAACTATAAATCCATCAAGTTTTGGAAAAGTTCTATTTGAACTTTTTTAGTATAAAAATCCTTTCAGAGATTTTAAAATTAAGCAGAGCTAAACGGTGGTGGTAATTGCTCACCATCCTGGCCACACCCCCTTCATCCTATATTTCTTGATACAGTTCAGTACTATTTTTTGTCTGTACTTATAAGCCCATTTACATCCCCATGATAATGTGAACATAATTGTACTTTTTTTCCTTACGTGCATTCACTGCTGTTTAGCAGGCTGAGTACTTGTGTAGTTGCTCCTTGTCATCTCTATTGTAAGCTGTCACATTTTCAGAAATGTCTACATCAATCAAAACATCAAACCGGAAACTAAATAGGGTTTTAATATCCCCCTTTCCCTTTTCACTGAAAACAGACCTGCATAACTATTTACACTTTCAAAAAATGTTATCCCCTCCAGATAGGAATAGTTCCTCTTAATCTATGACTTCACCCACAGGCATTACCTGTTGTAAAATTAAGGTTCGCCATGCTAAAGCCCATATTAGAGCCTGTGTTCTTGCTTATGCTGCTTGCCTACTTTTCTTGCCCGTTTTCCCTTCCCAGATGTGAAGAACAGTTAATGTACACTGACTGCCATTGCATAAATAAACTAAACTCTGCACTATTATATTAAATGCATTCAGTCATTATGGCTACGTGTATACAAATTCAAAAATTTTCATTGAACTGCTTCCCAGTGTATCTTTTTATACTAATTACATTGTGCTGAGGGAAATGCACAAAGTGTAAGGTGTTTAAGGGCGTGATGACAACTTATCCTCAAGTAAAAACAGTTGGTAATGAAAAAAAAAAACCGCTAGTAACTTTTCAGATACATGAAAGAATCTTTGTACAATTCATTCAGAGCACACTGTACATACTTACCATATTTATTTGCTTGCACCTGTAGACATGTAGGTTCTTCGATGTATAGTTGGCAAATGACCCTCAAGGCCTTTATAAACCCTAGCCATGCAACCCAAACCAATTGCGTCTCTTTGTAATGTGTGTCTGAACTGGAGAGGTATGTTAGGATGGGTATGTTGGTTAGGAGGCGGATGAAAAGTTGTAGGGTGGGATATGTTAGGGGATGCTTACGGATGGCCTCTGTGTATACGAGACCTGGTGACCAGCCCAGGGATGAATTTGCAATTTCCCATACAATGGTCAAGGTTATATTTAGATAGAGTTAGAGGTAGTCTGCTTCATATGGATGGGGATCCTTTTCCAGAGCATGAGGATCCTGTGAGACATGCCCGCCTTGCCAGCAAGTTCCGTTTGTTGCAAGCAAAGTTCAAATCCCTGTATGCATTTCTGTTGCTACTCATTTTGCAGATGTGCAAAAGCTCCATCAGAGCTGGATCTAAGGATGCCTTGTAGGATTGTACAACGTCACTTGGCTAATGGCCCAAGGACCCTTCCAAGCCTAACCGAGTTCTACCCTTATTTCCAAGATCAGCATCTATTGCCCCATCCAAGAGGGACACAAATGGAACCCCCAGGGTGAATTTACAGTTACCCATCCAATCGTCCAGATTGCGTTTGAAGAGGGCCAATGAGGTGCTCTGTTTGACATGAAGTGGGAGTCTGTTCCAAAGGTGTGGTAACCTCTGGGAGATGAATCTGTCCCTCAAGCAGGTTCTATTAATATCTCAGACTGGGTTAATGTCCCTAGAGTAAGAACCTGTGTACCATATGACTTATGGAGATGCAACATTTTGAATAAAGCAGGTCAGAGATTGTCTTGTATGCAAAGCAGTGATCGCCCCTGAATAGTCTGTGTGAAACAGAATAAAGTGACAGTTATTTCACTTGATCCACATGGGACAGGTGCATACCAAAAGGGGTATTGTACTCTATTATTGGCCTGATGAGAGAAGAATATAGGAAGGTTATAACTTTTTTTCTGGAGACAATGCCCTTACTTCAAAGATGAGCAATACAGAATGCCCTTCTTACCACTGTGGAGATGTGGTGGTCAAAGGTGAGATTGGTGTCAGCATGCGGTCCCAGGTCTTAAGTACACCACTGTGTATGCACTTAAGGTGTTGCTGTTGATGTGGTGCTTAGTAGGAACGTCCCCCTTACTAAAAGGGGCTGTAATACATTTTTCCATTGATTTAAAGCCATAACTTTAGCACCAATCATTTGTTTGTGTAAGACCCTCTTGTAGGATGTTGACATCATTTGGAGATTATGACTGCTCCCAGTTTGCAGTCAGCAGCAAACTTTGTTAGCCACAGACCTTTAGTTTTTGCTTGTACTTTGGAGAAATATATTCCAAGCAGTAGCGGTCCCCAGATCTGATCCCTTTGGAGCACCACTGGTTACGGTCTGCTGGAGGTGGATTCTCCTTTTTTGACTATATGGGTTGTATCAGTGAGCCAGTTTTTGACCCATCTAACAATGTAAGGGTTGATACCTAGCTGGGTAAGTTCGTCAGTGATGCCTAAGTGGGGAATAGTGGAAAATGCCTTGGCTAAGTCTAGGTAGGCTGTATGCACGGATTTGCCCTCATACAGGGCCTTTGGTGACTGTCTTGAAGAAATCCACCGAGTTTAACAGGCACAATTTCCCTTTGACAAATCCAGATTGAGTAGGGTTAAGTGTCTGGAGAGTACATACATCTTTGTTGATAAGGTGCATAATGATTCACTCCATGGCCTTGCAGATAAGGATAGTCAGGTTAATATTCATATAGTTCCTAGGGTCAGTGGAAGAGCCACCTTATGTACAAGGGAATAACTGTGCCTGTTTTCCATTCAGCTAGGATGAAGCTGGTGCTTAGACTGTGATTGAAGGGAGTACCCAATGCTGTTTCTAATTGATGTTGGAGCCCCTATGTAGGACACAGCCTGGGATGTTATCAGGTCCCATAGATGCTGTATTCATGGCCTTAGAGAGGGCATTAATGACATGCTCTTTAGAGATGCAAAGTAGGGGACAGGTGGCAGGGATGTCATGGGGTACGTGTACTAAGCACAGATCACATGTCAGTAACCTGTAGGAAACCGAGTATAGAGACGGGACTGTAAAACAGTCTGTATAGGACAATGTGTTAACACACCCTGGATTCTGTTGATGAGGAATCTGTGTTTCAGCTGATCCATATGCCTCATCAGGTGCATGCCGAAGGGAACACTGTATTCAATGATGGGTCTGATAAGGGCCAAGTAGACTATTACTATAACTTCTTTGGACCTGGATGCCATACCCTTACTTAAAAGTAGGATTGTGAAGAATGATTTTCTTACTACCTTGGCTACATGTTGGCCAAAGGCCAGATTATTGTTTACATATGTTCTCAGATCTTGAAGTACTGGATCAACTCCTAGGGGTGTCTTATCAGTGGAGTAATTTGCCCTAGGTGAACATATTCCTAAAAGACACTCTTGTGCACCTCTTTACACTGAGTTTTAGTCAGTGGCTTTGACTCCAGTTGTTTGTCTGTTAGACACTATTGCAAGATGTTGATGTCATTTGGGGGGGGGGGATTTATGATGTCTTCCAATTTGTAGTCATCTGTGAACTTGGTGAGCTGGTGACCCTTGATCTCAGAAGTAGATGATAAGAAGTGGGCCCAGCATGGAGCCCTCTGGTACTGTGCTGGTGACCTGCTCCTTGGTAGAGGTTGTCTCGTCAGTCATGATTTCTTGGGTAATGTGTGTGAGCCAGCTGGCAATCCAGCAAGTTATTTAGGGATGTATGCCTAGTTCGATGAGTTTGTCCACAGTACCTGAATGGAGTATTGTATCAAACGGATTATCCATATCTAGGTAAGTGGTATGCAGTCTTTCCTTCATCCAGTGCCTTGGTTAATTTCATACAGAAGTCTGTCAGGTTAAATAGACATGACCTTCTGTTGACAAAAAAAAAAAAAACTTGGATGGGTCCAATGTCTGTAGGTTGCCAATGTTCATTTCTGTGATAATTTGTTCTATGGCTTTGCATATTAGACTAGTCAGACGAATGGGTCTGTCATTTCCAGAGTCTGTTGATGGTCCACTCTTGAGAAGGGGGTAACCGTTGCCATCCTCCTTTCACTTAGTGCTTAGCCTGTTTTGAGGCTGTAGTTGAAGACTGCCTCAAATGTTCCTTATAGGCCATATTTCAGGCTGTTTAGGAGGCAACCTGGGATGTTGTCCAGCCCCACTAATGCTGTTTGTTGGCCTTGGTGAGTGCCACTATGACCAATTCACTGCTGATAGTTGGAGGAGTTATGCTGATAGGGATTCTAGGGAGTGGGAGATTGAAATTTGAGCTGTATTTGTCAGCCAGCAAATTCTTTCACTCTGCTCAGTGAAGGTGGTACCATTTACTGTTAGTTCTACAAAGTTACCTTTCAGGTTTTGGACATAGTTGTAGAAGGCCTTGTGATTGTCTTTAGCCTGAGAGGCTATCTTGACCTTGTAATTTGCCTTGTTTGGTTTAAGTAGTTCTCTGTTTTCTGTTTAGTTTAGTGAGCTACTGTCATTATGAGAATTGCTCCTTCTGATTTTGGCTATGACTTTTTTCATTTTGTTATATAGATTAGGAATCCACTAGTGTGGTTTCTTTTTTGGGTTTGTTTTGGGATTGCTTCTGGTGGGTACAGCAGTCCCTATGCAACCATTTACATGTCTGTAGTGTTTGCGACCAATTCTGGTTAGGCTGCTATGAATTTGAGGTTAGCCAGGGCATTGAATTTTGACAAACTGTCACCTAATAGTATGTAGTTTGCTTTAGAATAGTTCCTAGCAGTAATAGGTTTTGTGTGGCTTTCCAAGTTGATTTTTTTTTTTTTATTATCTTGAAAGACTTCACAAGTGTGAATATGAAATTTGGGTGGGTGCACTCTGCCATATTGGCTGGGGCTCCATCCAGTATGCTTGAACATCTGGTTTGGAGTGAGCACTTTATCAAGGACATATTTGTGTTAAAGTCCAGGACATGTACGCATGGAGATAGGCAGCTCTCCCACTGAGAGCATTTGCCAGTTTAAAAAAAAAAAAAAAAAAAAAAAAAAAGCTAATGACTTGGTAAACATACAAAAACTACTTTTTCCATGCCCTTTGTTTTGTCATTTTCAAATCTATTTGCTTAAAGCAACTTGTCTATAGTTTAAACCAAAGAAGTTAAGATGTCTTCCTATTTGAACTAGAGTATCATCTTAATTCTGCATGTACAGTAGAGTTTCGAGTTTTGATTATCTGAACTAATTAGGAGCTAGGGTAGTTTGGATAATCGAATTTTCAGATAATCAAACATATAATTGAACCGGATAAAAAACTTCTAAAATCTTGGGTTTTTTTTCTGCATGCAGGAAATGTGCTTTTCAACCATTCAGCAATTCCAGTGGACAATAAAGAATACTTTTCACACACAAATGGGCTACAAGCTCAAAAAACACGCACAAGCAATATGTATAATGTTGACATTTAGACTTTGATTTTTCCTACCCAAAAACTTTGGATGGCTACGTTCGGATAATTGTTTTGGATAATCAAGACTCTACTGTAACGTAATTATTGCAGTATTTACACCCTCCCCCCACCAGCAGCCAAAGGTCACAGCATTATATGAATTTTAGCTTGCTTCTCTCTGACTTTTGTCACCCTACCACAGAGAAAGACCCGAATACATAGTAACTAAGGAAAAATGCTTTCCTGCTTTAATATCTAACATGTACAGCAATCCCCGATAATACTTCTGTACCTCGTATTTAAAGAACCTCTACCTACACATTATACAAAACTGTTGTACGCTATGGCATGTAGTCTGTCTATTAAGAACGACAACTATTTTGCTTACAGTTACTACAGTTCTTTGTGTCATAAGCCTTAATGACAGTGGGGCGTATTTACATTTTGCCCATGATTTTAAAACAGCCAACAAAATTTCAGTCTTTGTCAGCCACTTTTTTGTCGAGCCACATTTCCCATATCTATTCTTATATTTACTAAGATTGATGCTTTGTAGTCTCCCATTTATTCTGTTTGACAGTGTTGCTGATCTTCTTTACGGGTCATCTCCATCTCCTAACACCAGTATCTAGTTCAGTTCCAAGGTACTCTTGAATTCTTCTAGTCAGCCTCTCTGTTTTTCTTCTGTTGCTCAAGCTTTTTCTAATAGAATAATGGAATTTGTTTCTCAGGCAAAGTCTCTGAGTTGTGGCATTGGTAGAAGAATGAGAAGTTCTGCTTGCTGGCTGACTTGTTGGTTAAACGTTATTCCCTCCTTAGCTTGTTTTGTATCCTAAAATGTCTTTGATCCTCCAGGAAAATAAATATTCTGAATACAGTTGAATACAGCAGCTTGACTCTCACACATTCCCCTCAACATTCACTGATTTCTGTGATAAACGTCCTCTTCTGCTTGGTGTACAGTAGCTAGTAATTTTCCACAAATACTGTCTCCAGTTTTTAATACTTTTCCTTTCTGCCACAGTTTTATCAGGAGCAACTATTTCTTCTGGTATGATTGCATGTTTAGTAATATAGTTTGTTGCTGCTTTTTTGTAGTCACATTTGGAGCATACACACAGTGTGCCTGTCAATCAACATCCTGCTGTGGCACACCAGTCCATCTGCTTGTCTGTGCCTTTATAAAATGAATACAGTCTGTTCCTTCCAGTTCTGGTAGTTTTCTGTACATGCTGTGTCCTCTAGCTGCACTATTTTAGCTGTTTTCGAGAAAGCTCATTCTCAGTCAGCTTTTTTTTTCCATTTCAGCCTGTGATTTTTGCACTTTTATCAGTTTATCTAAATAGCTAGTTCAAGCTTCTACTTTTTCCAGCTTTTTGTTGTTTGACTTTATAGTCGCTGTTTCATTTAGTTTAAACACCTCTGAGTAAATTTGTTTTTTTTTAGTCTGATTTACCAGAAGCAGACTCGTAGGTTAGTACTAGGCTAACTGCCCTTGTGGCCATTTTAAGTCTAGCCAATTACACCATGTGAGAATCAAACCCTGCACCTTGTGCCTGTAAGGTGAACACCTTAACCGTTATGCCAACCTCCCACCCCATTCCTATATCAAAACTGAAACTTTAGCTGTTTTTACTGAGCAGCTGCAAGAGTCCTCCAAACCTGATTTTTTCCCTTCTTTTCTGTTCAGTTTTCTCCTGTTAACCTTCTTTGTTGGCATCCAAGTAACACAGTTACTAGTTAGTATTTGACTTTTAACCAAATTGTTAACTTTAATTGGCTTTTCCCCTGACTTTCAGTTTTCACCGTAGGAGAGATCTAACACCTTCATTGAATTGTTATTTGTGACCTAGGCAAACTTACATTTATATAAAAGTTATCAAACCATATTGCTAAGTTCACATTTACAAACATTATACATCACTTGTATTGTTCTGTGCCTTATAATCAAAGCAACGTTACGTCATAGAAGAGCTCTAATCAACTTGACCAGCACACAGCTGTTTTGCATGTCTCACTTCTGTCTTGAGATTATGATAAAAATGATGGATTAGGTCTGCTTTTTTCGTGGGGAGTTGATGTCTTGTGACATCTTATCTTCCCATGAAGCAGAAGTGGAGAGATTTTAAGAAAACTAAGCAAGTTTCTTAATTTGTTGGAGCCTTTCCTGTATTGGTGCAGTATAGTCTGAAGCCCTACTTAGTACAGATATGAAAAGTGTCAGAGGTGAACCCCTGTTGCCTTCTACTGAAGGTTTAAAGATACAGTGCTTACATCCTATAATTATTTTTGTTTGGAGGTCTGAAAAGACTGCAGCAGCTGATTCACCATATAAAATCATGTACAACACCAAATGTGTAGGCACAGAGCTTCTTAGATTATGTAAACACAGCCTCCCTGGATCAGATTGTCAGTACGCTGACCAGGGGCACAAATATCCTGGTTCTAGTCCTCACTAAAGTAGGAGAGTCCTGCACACCCCCTAGTGTAATACCCTCTCTGGTAAGGTCAGACCACAAAACAGCCTCCTTTGAAGTAAAAATAAAACCTGGAGCCCTGGCTAACACTGGAATGCTCAGAAACTACTTTTAAGGCTAACTTCCTACTGTTGAGTGATAACTTGGCAAAATTTCAAACGCTCATAAACCTGAGAACACTGCTGCATATGTGAAACTGTTCACACAGAGGCAGCTATACCCATCAAGAAGTAGTACAGAAGTAACTGAGAAAAAACAAACCACCCTGGTGGAATCACAACATCATTAGGTTCTGTCGCAAAAGGAAGACACTCATGGTAAAAATTAGAAGATGTAGCACCCAGCAGGATAAAAGCACTCTTGCCAAACTAAAACAACTTTGTTAAAAAATAACATCTACCAAACCCAAATTTGTGATAAATTTGGCCTCCCAGGTCAAGGACAACCACAGGGCATTATTTAGCTAAGTCAACATCATCAAAGGCAATGCAGAATTGTGTTCAGAGCTCATTGTTAATGGAGCCACTTATACTGAGCCAGAAGATATAGCAAACTTACTGGCAAACAAATTCACCTCTAACTTTACCCCTCTCTCTCTCCTCGGGAAATGCCATCAAATACAACTTCCTCTACTATCACTAGGGGCCAGGTCCTCAGTGGTCTCTAAGGCCACGAACTGTGCATCGATGGGCCCAGACAATATCCCAGGATAACTTTTAAATAGCAGGAAGCATGACCTATCAGGCCCTCTGGAATTGCTGTTCAACTGTAGCTTTCAAACAGGCTTCATGCCTAATGAATGGAGAAGAGCAGTAGTCATCCCCCTGCACAGAAGTGAGCCAACTACAACCGCCCAAGTCTCACTAGTCTCGTATATAAAGCCATGAAAATAATTATCATAGAAATTATCAGTAATGACATAGGAAACTGAAAGAAATGTCTATAAGTGACCAGACAGACACCGCAGTACTGTATCCATTATTCTTTGTTTGTATTAGTACAAATTCTTACCAATCAGTTAATTCTTTGAGTTATTTCAGTTATATTATAACATGGCTAGACACTTGAAAAGACTGGTGCACACTCGGTCCAAAAACGTCACTAAAAAGTGAAACATACTGTCCAGTTTATATACTCTTTTCAACCAGTGTTATTTTTAATGTCCTTGTGACGTGTTCTTCTGATTTCTGTCTGTCATGAAAAATTTCATGGTCATTTCTAGCCTGGACAGTTTGTTGAAATGACAAATATCATTTGATGTCCTCCTTTAGTCCTTGCTGTATCTAAAGAATTCACAAAAAGTCTCTCCACATCATCTTTGCATCACTTGAACTGTCTGTATTTTATTTAATTTATTTCTGCATCTGAAAGCCAAGAAAGTCAACTTCCTTTTTTTCTATAACAGGATGTCTTTACAATAAGTCCACAGTTATATGTTATTAATATCTAAGCTGAACATTTACAAGAAATAACTGTTCTTGCAAAGCAAGCCGTATTATTTTGAAAACTGCTGTTTGGCCTTGCACATTTCCTTCACTGTACACACAGTATAATTTGAGGGAAAGAATTTTATTTTATACAGTCTCTATCAATTCCCTGTTTAATTTAAAACCAAGAAAATTGTAAGACAATTTACAAACCAAATACGATCTTTAGTGCTTTGAATCCCTTGGTCTGTTGCAACATACGAATCCCTTGCATTCAACGCTCTCTCTATACAATTTTAAATTACCAACGGCTGTTACTTGATTAATACTTTTATTAACACAAATATTTTAATGATGCTAAGAGCAATTAATGCGGAAATTATAGTACCCCACCATAGACACACAGCAGTTATTACTTAACTATTTTTAACAGCTTTTCAGCCTTGCAGTTACACACAAGCATTTATTTCAAAATCTTGTCAAGTTAACCCTTGCTTTACAAGGCAAAACCTTGTATTAGAAACAAGCATATTTCTTTTTCATTGCACAAGTTCATTATTGATTTGGAAAAAGAATATTTAAAAAAGCAATTTACATGAAAATGTGATCCTTTGTACTTAATAGCCTTTCTTCATTAACAACAGTTACTTGTTTGACAGCTTTATAACACATCTCGCCTGGTATATTTGAGATAGCTCCATAAATTGCATTTGCTATCAACTTTGTAACTTTTCATATTGCCTTAGTGGCACCATACCAGTGAAAAAATTCAGTTCCTGAAATAACACCATTTCTTATGTCCAGCTGTTTTAAAAATCTTTTCCTATCTTTTTATTATGAACCTTCCTCTTTTTCTGGTGATTTTTTTTTTTACCATGTCCTCTGGTAATGTGTGAGTACTTCTCAATATTGGAACTGCATACTCTATGTAACAGAATTTCTCCTCTTTCATCTCTTTCTTAAAAGAAGTATTGTGTTCACTCCCATGGCTGATAGTTCTTTAAACATAAAACCTGTATGTGTAACCTCTACAGGGACTGCATATACTGGCATTTTCCCCTTGTAAGGAATGTGTTTAAAAACCCAACAATTTGACTTGTTACGTATGTGCCTTTGCAAACGAATTTTGCATGTCCAAAAATATTTTGAAATCAATTATCCGATCATGATGTCCATGTTCTCATGACCTATTATATCTGAGTATCTCTCCCCATTTTTCCTTTGCAACTGTTTTATTTGCATTGCCTTGTATGTACAATTTTTTTTTATTGCCTTGTTCTGTGCATAGATTGCTATTATAGAAACAAATTCAAACTTTTCTAAGACTGTTAACAGACTGCTACTGTACTGATACTGTTTGATTGTTATTAACCTACATTGATTTTTATGAACCAACATGGAGTGCTGCTTTGCTTGGATTTTTATTAGCTAAAAAATGTTATTTGTCGAAGTTTTTATTATTTTTTTTTAATGATTCTGTACTTTACTATCTGTATGTATTGCAGTGTATTATTACCCGGATGGCAGTTACACCAGTTTGACTAATTATGTTTTTGCTCTACTAGTTTGTTTTTTGCTGCTACGGTGGTGGTGCTGCAGTAACGTTGTCACCTCATAGCAAGACGTTGTCCCGTTTGATTCTCAGCTAGAGCGTCTTCTGTGTGGAGGCATACGTGAATGGGGCATGCCTTCGTTGAAGGTTGTGCGTCAGGGCTGGTAACCCGGTACGTAAAAATCCACTACCAATCATTAGCGGACCGGAGTTCCACTGTGGCGACCCCTAACCGGGAAAGCCAAAAGACACAACAAGTTTGTTGTTGCTGTTTTATTTTATGTAACGCATTCTTTTGAAAATATGACATTACAGTCACTGTTTTTTACCAATATTGATCCTCTTTGCTGTATGCGTAAGCTGCCTTTGGAGACATACTATACTTTTAATGTGTGGGTTTGACCCCCTCTTGTTACTAAAGAACCTTTTGTCATTTAGGATTTGTCATAGATACAGTCTTAAATGTTACTCCATTTCTAGACGTAGATGTGGACTTGCATACCCAACATTTAATTGCATAGTTTAGTTTTGCATATACCATTTGCACTACTGTAAATGTATTTACTGTATCTGTATTATGGCTGTAGGTTATTTCTGTGTTTATTTTAAATCTGTCCTGGCTTATTAAACCAGTAAAGTAATATTTATTTTTCTGTTTTTTTCCTGTCTTTGTTTAATTAATCAACATTGAGTTTTGTATACTAACATTGTCTTCCATTGCTTTAAAAGAGCCCTGTACTTTGCTGCCAACTGATAACCTGTGTTTTGTTAATTTATTGCTTTAATGCCTGATGTTAAGTTGTCAAACTCGCCTTCATTCTTGCTGGATGGGTTCGGAGCCGATCCTCTGCTCCGACTCGGCACTTGCTAAGCTCGAGAACTCATTTTACCAGCTCGAGGCAACCCTATATCCCATGATGCAAGGCGTGACTACCCCAGATCTCATTTGCCGCTTCGCGAAGAGGTCTCCTTTTTACCAGCTCAGGTAAAGCTTGAATTTTTATAAGATATAGTCAGGGTTTTTCCCCCTTTTCTTCTATTTGTCACCTATTGGGTTTTATTTTCACATATAGCTATCCCCCTTACCTTATATTCCTTCTTTTTACGTCAGGATTAATTTCCTCTCTTCAGGCCTTAAGCCTCCCTCTCAGTTAATTCCTGTCAGGTTAGTGTTTGTGTGTTTTTTGTGGGTTAACTGTGTGACTGTTGTGTGTTTGTGTATTTTTGGGCATAATTATGTCTAAAGAAGTGAAGGTCTCAGGCTTCAAGAAGTGTGACTCGTGCTGTCAGAAAATGTCTCTGACAGACGGTCACACTTCTTGTGTGTACTGCCTGGGGCCTTTACACCTGCAGTACTCCTGTGCTATTTGTCACTCCTTCAGCCAGAGAGTCCTGCAGGAACGAAGAAATAAGCTTATTCTTCGTGGCTTGTTAAAGCCAGAGGGTTCTCCGACCAAGGCTGGGTCGGTTAAGCCCTCTAAGCCATCTAAGGCCCAGGCTGCAGTTCTCAAGCCTTCGGCTGTGGCTCCGACTCCGGAGTCGAGATCGGCTCCGGCTGGAGCTGATCTTTCCATTGTGGATGTTGTAGTGTCGGCTCCGTCTGGCTCCGATACACAATTACCCATTACTTTATCGGCTCCGGCCGGAGCCGACGTGTCTTTATCCAGTATTGGAGCCGATAAGTCTTCGGCTCCATCTGGAGCCGAGGGGTCATCTGCTCCGATGGCTCCATCCAAGAAGAGATCTCTGTCTCCTTCCCTGGAGTCGATTCATTCGGCTCCGGGATCTCCTCTTTTGTCGGAGCGGAGCCATCAGAGCCGATCTTCAAGATCTTCCAGGCTGTCAGACCATGATTTAGAGAGGGTGGTAAGCAGACTGTTGAAGTCACAGGCACTAGCCCAAATGCTCCATAGCCCGTCTCAACAGACGTCTGCTATTTCTCATCCCCCTGAACTTCCTCCTCCGACTCTCCTTCAGAGTTCGGAGCCGGAGCTTCTCGGAACGGTGACCGTGGGTGAGCCGGAGCCGATACTTCCCCTTTTGGCTCTGACGTCTTCGGCTCCGATCTCCTCCATGAGACCTTCCTTGGAGGGATCCGGTCGTCGGGTCTCCCTTGTCGGCTCCGAGGGGGCGAGTGGCATTGGACCCTTGTCTGACCCTGCTCTCCCTCTTGGAGCTTCGGCATTGGTGAGCTCTGCACCGACATCGGCTTCGGAGCCTTCTCTTTAGGTGGGACCGGGGATTCCTGTTTCTTCGGAGCGGGATTCTTCTGGTCTCCCTGGGAGGGGAGCCTTCGAGGTGATGAGGAGTGTCCTAGCCCCTGAGCTAGGTCAACGGTCTATTCCTTTAGCTCCTCCATCTTCGGTGCCTGTTGATGTCTCTTGCCAGTCTCTTGCTCCCGGACCCAGAGATCCATCGCCCCAGGTTTCCCCATTGGGAAGAACTTCCTCTTCCGAGGTTTCTCCTGATCCTGCAGGGGAACCCCCGCGTAAGAGGACGTGTAAGAGGAAGCACACAGACTCCCCTGAGTCTACTACATCAGATACCGACTTAGATGAGTCGGAGGGCTCCCCACGGTCCCCCTCTGAGGATGTCTCTTTTTCAGACATCCTGGAACTCCTTAAGCAGAGGGGGAACTGGCCTTCCATTGACCCCTCCGATGAGTCGGTATACCTGGAGGCTTTTGGATCTCGACCCTCCACCTCCTGGGTGTCTCCACCTTTCGACCCACTCATGCAAGTGGTGGCTCGGAAGGCGTGGGCAGCTCCGGATTCTGTGGAACCAGTTCCCAGGAGGCCCTCCAAATTCATCACAGCCCCTTCAGACAAACAGTTTCTTTCTAAGGGCGTCCCTGTTGATGCTATGGTGGTGGCGGCGGCCACCAAGAAGAAACTTGCTGATCCTTCTGTGCCTGTCCATCCTCCTAACAAGGACTCTAGGACCATGGATAGGTACGGCAAGCGGATGTTTTCTTCAGCGACCTTTACTATGCGTTCGCTGAATTTGTTTAAGTTTTCAGGGGCTTCAAAAACCCTGGTTGTTCCGGTCCTTTCCTGGGTAAAGGGGGTTCCCCAAGCTAAAATTTTAATTCTGACCCCCCCAGCTTTTCTAGGGGCCAGGGATTTGGGACACGTGATAAAGGGAAAGGGCCTGGATGGGTTTTGAATTTTGAACCCTTTACTCCTTACCAAAAACGTTAGGGTTCGGTTTTTCCCTAATGAAATTTTTTACCAGGGGGAAACAAGGGGATTTTTCCCCGGATATTTAAATTCGGATTTTCAGGTCGAAGGAGGGAAAAGTTTCCCATAATTAGGGTCAGCCGGCACGTGGCGTTACCCGGGGCGGGGTTTTAAATGGTGGGGGGGCAAAAGGGTAGCATGGGGGAAAGGATTTTGGATGCCCTTCCAGCCCCCTGAGGTGTTGGACTGTCCCCCCTTAGAAATGGGGAAGTGTCGCTGTAAAATTTTGGCGTCCTCTTTAAGAAAATTTGGGCCTGCAAAAGGGGGGAAAATACCCCTTTAGGTTCCCGCCCAAAATTCCCCCAGGCGTTCGGCTAAGGGTTGGCAACAGGGGTTATCAAACCCCTAGCAGGGGCCGCCCCTGTAAAGCAGACCAATAGGACCGGCTCTTAAAGTTCCTTTGGTCCCCGGACGGTTGGGAAATTGCCTTTTCAAAAAAAAGTTTTCAAAAAGGGCAAGGTTCGGATTAAATTCACCATTCAATTTTTTTCCAACAACATTGCCATAGATTTCAGGATGTTTTCCCAAAAAGAAAGGCCCCAAGAAGGTTTCCCCGTTTCCAGTACAATTCAGAGCCCTGTTTGGCCAAAGGGCCTAGATTTTCCTTTCATGCAGGGGGCTTTGGGGGCCAAAATTTTAGTTTTCCTATCTACGACTGGCTCCTTCTTTGGCTTCAACTTCTCGGCCCAAGATCATTTAAAATGAAGGGGGGATTTCGGGAAATTTAAAAACCTTCCTTTTCCCTTTGGGCCAATCATACTTTTGGCGAATTAAACATTTCAGTATTCAGCCAGACCCCCCAAAAATTCTGGCCCAGAATATTCACAATTCTCCCCCAGATAGCAAATTTGGCCTTAAGGTTCTTCTTATCTGGCCTTGACTGCCATTGGCCCCAAAAAGGCTTCTCAGGGGAAATTTATTCATCAGGGGTTTTCCAGGGTTCCCTGAGAAAAATCTTCATACCCTCTCAGAGCATTTTTTTGGGGGGTGTCTGTCCACGGGGCCCGATGTTTTTCCCCGGACCCAAAAGTCATTTTAATTCCTCCTATCGGGGGGCTTACGCAAGGAGGTCCTTAATTTGGGGCCCATGGTTTTAATCTGCTTAATGTCCAAAGATAGAGAAGGTTTTAAGTTAAAAATAGGACCTTCCCGGATTTGGCATTCACAAAAATTTCCTGTGCTTTTCAAAAACGGGGGGCCCAAATTTTCAAACGGGATTTTGGGCCCCGGGCCAACCCTCAGGTTTTGAAGATGCTTTCCCGGGGGAAACCTCAAAAGGAAAGTGACAGATTTTTTTCCTGCCACACGGGGTTTTTCCAAACAACGGGGGGAAGAGATTTCAGAAGTGGGTTCTTCGCGATTTTTTTCCCCAAAACAGTTTCCCAGACCCCCCCCTCTTTCTCTAAAAACCAGGGAAACTTTTTACCCTTTCCCCGGAACATGTTTTTACCCCAAGTCCAACAATCTTCAGGCAAGGTTTTGAGACCCAAAGGAACCCCCTTCCCCGTTTAAGCAACAAATTGGTCCCCACGTAAACTGGACTTCATGACAGTTCAGGGGGGGGGAACCCAGCGTCCGCTTCTCCCTCCCCCCCGTTTCCCAAAATTTCCCCAAAAAATCGCATTTCTTAAACCTTTCTAGCCGGCATGCAGCATTCCCTTCCCAACATGGTTTCCCATGGATTTTTATTCTGGTCTTCCAGAAACCCCCCATGAGACGAATTTCTCAAAATGTGGACACAACCTGGGTTTTTCCCTGCCCCATAAAAAACCCCCTTTTTTTCCCCAGTCGGGTTGCCAAGTCACTAAGCCTCTCTGACCGGGGAGGGGCATTTTAAGGCGGGAGGGCCTGGGACTTCCCCTTAGTACCATCTAAATAAATGTTGAAAGACAGTCCCTTTACGTTCAAGCCCTCATATTCTAGGGATTTGCATTTCCAGGAAAAATTCGGAGTCTTTTAAAAACCAGGGGACCGGGCCAACCACTGTTGGGTCTCAACGGCAAGGGGAACCCTTTTACCCTTTCTGATAGAATGATTTTTGGGAGGCCCCCTCTTAGCGGCAACTGACCAGCAATTTCTGCCAGGGGGCCTCAAACAATGGTAGTGGAAAAATTTTTTCCCCCAAGGGGGGTTTCTTCGATTTTGAACCCAAAGAAATCCCAGACTTCTTCCTTTCCCTAAACCACCAGCCTAAAAAAGGATTGGCCCGGGTTTTTTTCCCCATTAAATGATCCCTTTCATTGGAAAAACCTTAGGGAGCCTTTACCTCTTGCCCCTTTTCAGTTTACAAAGGTCCGCCGAAAGGATTTGGTCCAGTTGGGCCCTCGGAAACCCGGGCCCCAACTTCTAAAGTCGGTAAAGCCCCTTTCCTTTCCTCATTCCTCTTGGTTCCCCAAACTTCCTGCCAGGCTTCCTTTTCTCTAACGTTGGAAATATCTGTGTTCCTAAAGGTTTTCCCCAAAATTTTTAAAGGGGGTTTAAGGGAAGGCCTAAACAAAGATCCTTACGAAAATGAAAATTTTATTTTGGGAGAAAATTTTGGATTTTTCTATAATTTAATTGGGCCCTCTTAATTTTATTTGGTTTAGGGACAAATTTGTCCTTTCCAAAGTTTCTGGAGAATTTTCTCCTAAAGGCCCTTTGGCCTCCTTTAAGGGTTTTTTAAGGGAAAATTATTACCCCCTTAAACCCTCCTGTTTGGGGTCTAATTTTTTTTGGAAAACATTTCTTTCTTTTTAGCTGGGGGGTTTCTGAATTAAAATTTTGTTTTCTTTTTTGGGTTTTTCCCAAGAAGGGTTTTTTAAAGGTTTAACCCTTTTTTGGCCCTTTTGTTCCAACAATATCCCAAATCTATTTTTTTCCATTTTTTCCCAAAATTTGGAAAAAGCTAACCCAAAAACTTCATTGCTTGGATGTCCATGTCAACTCGATATTATTTGGACAGAACTAAACAATTCAAAAAATCTGATCAACTTTTCTTTCTTATGCAGAAACGAAAAGGTCTCCCAGTCTCTAAAGTGACCTTATCCAGATGGCTGTCTTCTATTTTCTTATGTTTATCTCAGAGGCAAGCAACTGTCCTCAAAACCAAAAGCACATTCTACCAGGAGCCTGTCCACATCCACAGCCTTTCAGGATAGGCTACCTATTGACACCATTTGTGCAGCACCCCTTGGGCCACTCCTCAACCTTTGTCTCATTACAAATTGGACTTGGCCTCCAGGGACAGGGCTGGGGGTTTGGGTTTCCCCAGTTCTCAAAAGTCTGTTCCATTGAGCCACCCCGGATAGAGGTGCTAGGGGCCCATCCAGCAGAATGAAGGCGAGTTTTACAACTTAACATTTAAAGTTATGTACCTACCATAGCGTTCCATGTTAGTTGTCTTCTCCCCCTTTTTTCCTCCCCCCTTCCCCTGGCCTGGACGATCTTGAAGTTGTACCTCTTTTGGGGGTTTTTTCCCCTTTCCCAAAAGTTCCCGTAGGAAGAGTCATTTTAGCATTGGCCTAGTTTCTCCTACATTATGTAATCTTTTTTCCCTTGGAAGAAATATTTTTTAGGGTTTAGCTACCAAACGAGATCGAGGTAGTCACGCCTTGCATCAGTGGGATATAGGGTTGCCCTCGAGCTGAAATGAGTTCTCGAGGCTTAGCAGTAGCGAGTCGGAGCCGAGGATCGTGGGTTCAACCCATCCAGCAAGAAAGAAGTAGGAGAAGACACTAACATGGAACGTTATGGTGGGTAAAGCAAGAAGCAACTTCTAAATTGCTTACCGTATCTGGTTTTCTGTGTATTCCATAGGGTATACTTTTATTTTTTCTGTATCCCTCTACGTTTGTTCCTGTGACTGATTGTCCCTTAATGTATTTTCTTTATCCTGATTTTTTTCCCCTATTTTTGGGTTTTGAAGGAGCACTATTTGCATAGATACCCTTTTGTATTTGACTTTTCTTTCATCTTTTGTAATATGGACACTTTTGTTTAATGTGGCCTATTTTCTTGCAAGTAAAACATATCGCCTGTTTTTCTGAACTTTGTTGTGTATCTGTCTGTAACCCTGGTGGAGTAGAAGCTGCTCGTGTTTCCCTTTTTTATCAGACCATGTATTACATCCCCTTCCTTTTACCACATAGTCTACAAGCTGTTTTTGTACATTTGCTATGTGCATGTGCAGTACTGCGTACTTGTTTTAAACTGTCTAGCACTCTAGCTTTGTCTTGCTCTAGGAGGAGTTTTGTATTTCTGTCAGAAACTGATTTTAAAGCTGCATCTGCATTTTGCAGAATGTCATTAACTGTCTGATTCTGAAAACTGGTTTTGAACAAAAAACATCTTTATAGGTTCATAGGTTCATACTAGGCTATCTTTTGCCCTTAAGGGCGAAGTATTATATAAGCCCAGCCCATAGTTAATATGTGTGCTTTTCCACCCCTTTAGTTTGAATAAAACTATGCCTATTATTTTGCTGTGCCTCTGTCAAGCAGTGACACTGAAGTAATCCCTGGGGTATATAGGTTCATAGGTTCATATATATAGGTTCATAGGTTCATCTTGCCTGACCAAAACATTATTTTGTTTTTTCCTGTCATGTTGTTTAGACTGTCTGATAATTTTTAGATAGTTTTAAACTATCATTACCTTGTCTGTGTGTTTAAAACAGTTGTGCGAGTCTAGACACTCACCAGTTTCAGCTGCTTGCTTTGACATTTGCCAAAGCATTTACTGTAGCCTTTTCTGTATTATATTTTTTATGTGCTTTGATTTTGACAGTACTAAACTTTCCCTGTAAACGGCATTTTGGGGAATTAATGCCCATAACTCTTTGTACTGGAGCATTGTTTAGGGTTTGCCAACGACTGTCTATGAATTCCTTCAGACAATACAAACTGGCATGTGTAAATGCAAAAAAAAAACCCAAAAAACATTTAAATAAAGCATTATTTGAAATAGACAGCACAAGTGTATGTCAACCATTGTTTAAATGCCAACATATCGAAACAAAATGATTTTTTTGTCTTGCCACCGAGGCAGAGTCTGTAATAAACAAGACTATTGATATATATCAGCAGGAGAAATAACTGTAATTTCTGCTGAACCCTGCCCAGTGTCAATTGGTATATTTTGTACCCCCTGTAAACCTTGCTGGGCTTTTTCTAACTTGTCTTGTTAGATTAACCTCTGTAGTTTGTGCCCTTAGTAAATGTTGGGCTCTGTCTGATTGTTTCGTGAAACCAGAAATGCCATTATGTAAGGTCTGAATGTTATGCTGACTCTGTTGCTCTAAATGGCATTATTGTCCCTTACTACTGTCTCTAGGGAAATTTTGAAAAGCTGTGAAAACATTTTCTTTAAAAGGTTAATATTAATAGCGTCACCTACTATGTTAGAATCTTTATTGTTTTGGCGCATTTTTGCAATATTTACTATAAATAACATTTTTATGTTGTCTATTACATTACAGACAATAATTGCATACATGTACTGTATGAGATTTAGGCGACTGCAGAAGGTACATTTAGCTGTTGTATATGTGAAGAACTAACAACGCTAGAATCAAACAGATTGTTTATGAGGACAGGATATATCTTATGGTATGGCTTACATACTAGACTGCTGTGACAAAATCGACATAAGTTTGGAAAGTTACTTTTATATAAATAGTCTTTATGAATTGCTGTACATTTTGTGTATGGATTATAGGCATCTATGCATTTACAAACACAACTTTTATCTAAATTTTGAACATTAAACATTTTAGATTTACATTTTATGTCTGACACAAAAGGTTTAAACTATGTAAATTTATATGTACAATATGTGGGAATTGTAAAGCTAACTGTCTGTACTTGTATCCATGTTATAATTGTGAAGAATTTACAGTATTTTGCATAGATGACAAACAGGTGATCAGGCTGAAGTCACTTAGAAGACATGGTGTCCTTCAACAGACGAATTGATGGTGGAACGTCGCAGGACATCTTCTGCGGCATCAATCTGTATTCAGCAACAAAGTACTGGAACTGTTGATCTGTTAAAGCACTGGAACTGTCAAACTGTTGAACTGACGTTGTAAATAGTAGGGCCCCTCTGTAATATTAACTGCTGTCAATGGATATAAGGTCACAGCCACTGGCCTAGGCTCACCACTGAAAAATATGTCTGAGTGACCAGACAGACACCATACAACTGTATCCATTATTCTTTATTTGTATTGGTACAAATTCTTGCCAATCAGTTAATTCTTAGAGTTATTTCAATTCTATTATAACATGGCTAGACACTTGAAAAGACTGATGCACACTCAGTCCAAAAACATCACTAAAGAGTGAAACATACTGTCCAGTTTATGTACTCTTTTCAACCAATGTTATTTTTAATGGGGTCTATATTATATTCTCGAAAGCTGACAATGTCGAATCTAACATTGTCGACACGAGAATATCAAACGCTCAGAATCTCGAGCATGTAAATGGAAGTCTTCATAAGGGGAGATTTCTGTTTACTGCAATGTAGTGCGTTTTCGAATTTGGTATATTTAAGTAGCAGGGTGTATGTGTGTGTGTGTGGGGGGGTGCAGCCCCCCCCCCCCACGTGGGTGGCGCAGGGGGGCTTGCCCCTCCGCTTAAACCCGTTGGGGTACTTTTTTCTTTTTTTTTTTTTTTGTCTTTTTATAAGGTCAGTGTTTGAAGACATCGACCATATGGTGTCAACCATATGTTGTTCGATGTTTTCAAACGTCAGTCTTATAATATAGACACTTTTAATGTCCTTGTGACTTGTTCTTCTGGTTTCTGTCTGTCATGAAAAAGTCCATGGTTATTTCTAGCCTAAACAGTTTCTGTTGAAATGACAAATATTATTTGATGTCCTCCTTTGGTCCTTGCTGTATCTGAAGACTTCACAAAAAGTCTCTCCACGTCATCTTTGCGTCACTTGAACTGTGTCTGTATTTTATTTCATTTATTTATGCATCTGAAAGCCAAGAAGGTCATCTTCCTTTTTTCTCTATAACAGGATGTCTTTACAGTAAGTCCACAGTTATATGTTATTAATATCTAAGCTGAACATTTACAAGAAATAACTGTCCTTGCAAAGCAAGCCATATTTTGAAAACTGCTGTTTGGCGTTGCACATTATCTTTACTGTACACACAGTATAATTTTGGGGAAAGCATTTTAATTTATACAATCTCTATCAGAAACCACCAGGTACTGGACTGACTGGTTTTGTCAAGGGCAGTTCATGCCTACTGAACCTGGTGGATGACTTTGAGATTGTCAAAGCAACGGATTAGGACAAAATGGTTCACACTTCCTACCTTGATTTGGCCAAGGTATTTGATACATTACCTCACTTTGGGCATTGTTGAGAGAGTCGTGTGTCTAGGTGTTAAACCCTTATGTCACTTGGTGGATAGCCAGCTGGCTTGTACACAGCACACAGGAAGTTAGAATTGGAGAGTCTATCAGTCACAAGTGAAGTCCCTCAAGAATTGGTCCTGGGACCATTCCTTTTTGGCATTTACTTAGAAGTCAAGACCAATTTCAGTGGCCTCTGGTTGACCAAATTTGTAGAGGATTGCAAATTAGGAGCAGTCATAGAATCCCTCACCAAGACCAATGTTCTCCAGGGAGGAATGACACAGATGGGTACCTTTTTTCAGAGCCATGGACTAAAACTAAATGCCAAGAAATGCATAATACACTTTGTGACGTCATCTACCCCGATGACGATCATATTGATAACACTCCCCTAAGAGTTGACCCACTAGTCAGAGACTTGGGGGCACACATGTACAGTAATCTAGCCTTTGACCATCACATGTCTAGAGTAGTGAGGAAATCATTATATGTTGTGCAACTTGTAGATATAGGTATGGCATCTAGGTCCAAGGAGATCATTGTTCCACTGTATACCTGTCATTGAATACAGTGCCCCCTTTGGTATGTACCAGACCTGACACATCCAGCAATTGCAAAGTCCACAGATGTTACTCACTAAAAGAATACAGGGCATAAGTAACATGTCCTATGCAGACCTTCTCAAAGCTGAATCCCTGTATTCTATCTCCTACAGGCTGTTGAGGGGAGATTTATGCCTGTTATATAAGGCATTGTCAAACTCCACCCTGATGGACTTCTGCATATCTGCAAAACAAACACCAGAATTACCTGTTCTAAAGAGTTGAACCTTGCTTGTGATATAAAATAGGACCTGCTGGAGAGAGAGAGGTGTGTATCCCAGAGACTACCCCTTCTCTAGATCAGGCTCCCCATTCATGTCAAGCAGAGTTCTCCCTAACCCATTTCAAGGGTAACTTGAACAATTGGATGGGGAGCAGGAAATTCATCCCTGGTTTGGCACCTTTGTCTCAAATGGACACAGACAGTCTGTAAATGGCTCATCTCAGGCTCCTGCTTAAACTTGTCAAGGTTACTAGAACATGTTAGAAGTTTGGGTTGCATGGCTAAGCTTAAAAAGGGCTAGTGGTTGTTAGCCTAGTACACAGCTGTAAAACTATGAACCTATGAAAATGTTTTTCATATTGTGCTGGAAGTAACATGGTGGTTTTTCTCTCTATCTACATACTTGGTTGCTGTGGTGATTCATTACGTGCAGCAGAAAGTGTGGACTCTTTCCTGTACTATCCCACTAGGGTAAGTCAACATAAGACATCTCTCTTCACTGACCCAGTTAAACTGGGGACAAATGTAGATCAAATTGCTTGGGACTTGAGGTAAAGCATTCCTGGTATAACATTCATTGCTTGCATTTTGGCATGTTCCTAAACAGAGTAGTAATGAATTACACAGTTAACATTTAGAAGAAAGAGCGTTGTTTAGTCATCAATTTAAGATGGACTGTGGCAAGGTGGTTATTTCATTTTATTTTTGGGAGAACAAGGAAAATCCTTGTCTTCTGGCAGTCAGAAAAAAAATCTGTTGCATTATATGTACCCTAGCAGGAGAAACTTCCTTAGCAGATTGGGGTGTTAATGCTGTTTTTAGTGTGATGGTGTTTTCAGAAATCTGTTGAAACGCAAGGAATTTGAAATTGTGCTTCCCAGGTGTCACTGATAACTGTTCAGTGGTGGATGCTGTAAATCTATTACATTTGTATGATGAGATTGGAGTCTAGAGCTTAGCAGAACAAAAAGGCTCATCCGTGCTGTAAAGTTTCAACCTATCTTGTGGCTATCAAAAAGTCTGCAGACAGCCTAACCATGCAGTGTATGCCCAGTCATTTGCTGAAAGATTTAAAAGTCTTGGGATGAATTAAAAAAACACTAGGAGAGGGAGTTTTGCCTGTCTCTCATCCTTTTGGGGCATGCTATTTTAACTGTATAGTTTGTGCCTAACCCTTTAGCTTTTTTTAACCTTTACTTTTTCAGAACTAGTGCCCAATTTGACCTTTTATTCACTTTACTGTGGGGACCACAGTTTATATCCCACTGCTGCAGGTGCCAAGTATTCTTGGCTTTAGCACTTTAACTGATACTAAGACTTGTGCAGAATACCAGTTGTATTTGTTGGCTAGTATTGGCTTGATCAATGTTAAATATGAGAAAGACCTCACAGTCTTAGTGGTGGTATGAATATACAAAACTATTTAAGAAGGACCCTAATATCTTTGACACACAGGGATGCATGTCCTGTGTTCTAGAGAAATGTATCCTGGAAAAGTGAAGTCAGATGGGCCCTAGAAAGAATTGCTGATGCCAGGGTTGCAGGAAGTGATGGAATTCCAATTAATTTTGTTAAGAAATCCTCCATAACGGTACTGTTAAGTTTTACTTGTAATTTACCAGCCGAATTTACAAAACACAACAAAAGTAACAAATACATATATTGGCTGTCCAAGGGACAGCTGATTATAGGCACACCAAAGTATATAAAAATAAATCAGTGTTCCTCCATGGTGAGAGAGGAATTTTGACGAGACGTTTAAAACCACGGTTTCTTGAAACAGAAACACACAAACACCACTAGAAGTATTTAATAAAGTCCAAAACAAATAGTAATATTAACATCAGCATGCAGTCACCGTAATACTGATGGCAAAAGCCAACAAATGGGATAAGCGCTTTCGGCAAAGCCTTCTTCAGATCCGTATTGTACACAAAGTGAATCCACCATTATATCAGATGTAAAGACCAATCAAATTACTTAAAGTTCCTGCCTCTTAACATCAGTTTTAAAGGAACCAAGCCATTTAGACTGGGTTTATCAGCCTGTAGGTCTGCTATCCACATGGTCTCTGCTATTTCAGTTTTGTTGACAATCTCTAGTGTATGTGGCTAGGTCCAATAATTGTCCAGTGTTTTACGTAGGAAAAACTAATAGTATCTGATTTGGAAGTTTTCTCCAGGAGTCTGTTGCTGAGAGGATGAGAGACATGCAAGTGTACAATTGACAAACTCCATAAAGCAATAGTAACAGAAAGTACTGGGTCACATCAGAGGCTTGGGAGGTCATTGTTAAGAAACTGAGAACTGTTGTAAAGCTTAGTGTTAAATACCATAAGTTCAGGTTATGTTATAAAAGAATAACTATGCAAAGATAACCATGTGAACAGCCAGAATGCATTACAAATTGAATATTTTACTGTGCACATTTTAAGAAATGAATAGATTGGCCTAAACTCAGGACTAATGTGTGTGCTTTTTTTAGAAATAATTCCTGGGAAATGCTGTTCAGAAGTGAAAAGATGTATGAGGGAGCAGTTTTACTGGCACACCAGGCTGTCATTTGTTTGTCAGTTGTCATCAAAAGTTGACTAGGTGAATCTAGCCAAGCTGGAAATGTGAGACTCTAGCTCACTGAAGGAATGGAAATGGGAGGAGTAACTTGGCCAGGAATTGAAGCTTGCAAAACTGCTCCTTGTGAAAAGTCTTTTTTATCTTGGTAATTTGTTGATCCTTTTGCAAGCTTCCTTCAGAGAATGTGTAGTACATCGGTAGGAACAACATTTGTAAAACTAAGTGCATACCAGTCAGTGACACATGAATGCAGACTCTCGGACTTGGATTTTTTTCAGTTGTTCCATTCTAAGTGAGTGGAAGTCTAGTATGACAACTAAAAGTAGGACTATTTATTCTCAACAATCTGTGCATTTTGAGACAGATTCAGCTTTCCAAAGGAATCACAATGTCTTCCCCCATGAAGGCAGACACGGGTAAAAAAAAAATAGGAATGAGTCCTTATTTTGCTGGCGGTAGCTTTTGGAGGTGCAGTAAATCATGGCAAGATTAAAAAAAAAAATATGATGGTATGTTGTCCTATCTCACCTTCATTTCTTGCTGGTTGTGTTCTCTGTTCCGACTCTACCTTATTCAAAAGCTCGAGAGCTTCATGGCTACACCCTATCCCATGATGCTCCGGGACTGTTCCCCATGTCTCGTTTACCGCTAAACAAGATCGGGTGACTTCCATGCATGCTCCTGGCTAACTGGAAAAATGTTTTCTTATACTTGTTTTGTTTTCTCGTTAAACCATAGTATTAGTAGTTATTGTTATAGTTGTTAAACTTAGCTGTAGTTTTTCTTAGTGCTGCTTATTTAAGGGGGCCCACCTTTTTTTGGCCCCCCCAGTTTTGTTTTTGGGGGCCAATTTTTTTTAATTTTGGCCCTTTTTGGCCTTTTTTTT
>NC_056749.1:711313935-711329012 GCF_019279795.1 Protopterus annectens
CTTCTCAGTCCAAACCCTCAAGAAAAGCTAGCAAGTATGACTGGTGCATGGCATAACCAACCTTGATGAAACAAAATAAAGAGCCAGCACTGTGAGGCAACCAATATGTTTGATGAAAGAAAGTAAATGAATTATTTTGCTTCTCAGTCCAAACCCAGAACCAGCATAACTCCCAGGCTTCAGTACCAAGGTACTCACAGGACTAAGCAGTGGGGGGCTCCCACTTCTAAAGCGGGAAGTTGTTAGACTCCCCCCTATAGTAAACTGTCTCAATGACTTAACTGTAAATCTTCCAAGCCCTGCACAACTGACTGTTCCTTTAGGGGGAAAGATTGCCCGGCAGGCAAAAAATTGGGAACTCATTACCCAGGACAAATGGGTTTTAAATATTTTTTCCCAAGGATACAGATTCCACTTTCACTTCTTACCCAACCCCAAATGGTTGGCCAGTTCTCCCCCCAAATCAATGGGCAGAGGCTCAAATGCAAGTTCTCTCTCTCAAGCATCAGGGCTATTCAACCATTCCAGAAGAGGAAAGGGGACAAGGTTTCTACTCGAGACTTTTCCTGATGCCCAGAAAAGGCAACTTCTGGCGTCCTGTCCTGGACCTCTCCATTCTAAACTCATTTTTGGTGATCCCAAAATTCAAGATGCGAACTCTTCACCAGCTGCTTCCAGTGCTAGGCAAGGATGCCTGGTTGGCAACACTGGATTTAAAGGAAGCCTACCTGCACATCCCAATAAGGGAATATTGCAGAACATACCTATGCTTCAAAGCAGGCTACATGCACTATTAGTTTTCTGCACTGCCCTTTGGCTTATCTACTGCACCCAAGGTATTCACAAAGTGCATAGCTCCAGTCATTACATTTTACAGGCAAAGAAATATCCAAGTGTATCCATACCTGGACGATTGTCTAATTCAGGCAGAAAGCCAGGACATACTATTGATCATCTGACGTTTGTACAGAAATTACTAACTTCTCTGGTGTACACCATAAACAAAAAGAAATCACATCTTGTACTCTGCCAACAAATTGTATTCCTGGGAGCAAGCTTGAACACAACTTCCCAGATGGCCTTTCTCACGCCAGAAAAACAAGTTCATTTGATAGCCTACTTCAGACTACTGGCCACAAAGACTCTATCTGCAAGGAAAATACTGCAAGCCCTGGGGTTCATGGCCTCTTGCATTCTCCTAATTCCGTATGCAAGACTGCATATGAGGAAACTACAGTGGTATCTAAAAAGCCTGTTGTGTCAACATTCTCAGGATCTAGAAGGAATGATTCCTCTCATGCCTGGTTTACAGATGGAGTTCCTTTGTTGGGCCAGAGGCCTGTCACCAAAACAAATGACTGCCATTCATTCTACCCCCTGCCGCCCAAACCCTAACAACAGGTGCATCAGACTATCCATGCGGGGCCCCATTTGGCAGGGAAGTGCATTCAGGGCAAATGAAACCCAAGTAAAATGCACCTGCATATCAATCAAAAAGAAATCTTAGCTGTACAGAATGCTCTGACAGCCTTCAAGGACCACATTCTTCCAGGGCAATTAATGGTAAAGACAGACAAAACCGTTATGTGGTACATAATCAAGCAGGGGGGAACCCACTCATACCCTCTCTGCAGTCTAGCCATGGCTTTGTGGAACACAGCCTTCAGCTACCAAGTGCACATACAGGCTCAATTCCTGCCTCGAAAGCTAAATACACTGGCAGACTAAGCAGAAATGTCACGAGTGGAAACTGGAACCAAAGATATTCAACATGTTGAGAAACAAATGGGGGAGCCCAGATGTAGACCTGTTTGCCTTCGCCCAGAACTACCAATTGGAAACATTCTGCACAAGGACTCCCCACAAATAAGCTTGGAAAGTGGATTATGTGTCCTTCACCTGGAAAAACTATCAGTGTATGCCTTTCCCACTCTGCCTCTCCTCTCCAAGGTACTACTAAAGATCAAACAGGACAAACCAAGGACGATACTGATTGCACCAGACTGGCCAAGCCAACACTGGTACCCCCCTTTTGCGCAGTGTCACTGCTGGCACCATGGCACCTGCCTCAGGCCCCTGCCCTGCTGTCCCTGCAGGAGGGCCTGATTCTGCATCCACAGCTTCAAACCCTGAACCTGGCAGCTTGGCTAATTACCTGATCTCTCCGTTACTATCCCTCAGTAAGCAAGTGTTGGAGGATGTCATTCTGGAGGCAAGAAGGCCTAGTACTAGAAAATCCTATGCTGAAAAATGGAAAAGATTCTGTTCCTGGAACCAAACTTGGGGAAAAGGGGTACAGCAGCGCCCAGTTTACCTCAGATTCTTCAATACTTTTCTGAGATGCTGCACAAGGGCCTTTCTTTTCCTCCATCAAAATTCATGCCTCAGGCATTTCAGCTCATTACAACACAGAACCACCCCTCTTCTCTCATCCACTGTTGAAGCAGTTCCTCAGAGGGGCCAAAAACCTAAGACCCCCCCCCAGGAAAGCCCTTACTCCAGCCTGGGACCTTGCCTTTGTATTGGAAAAAGGCACACTACCTCCTTTTGAGCCAGCTGCAAATGCAGAGTTGAAATTCCGTTCTTGGAAAACAGCCTTCATTTTAGCCATCACTTCAGCAAGAAGGGTGTCTGAATTACAGGCACTCATGGCAGTGGAGCCTTTCATCATTTTTCATGCAGACAGGATTGTCCCTCAGGACCAAGCCCTCCTTCATGCCCAAGGTGGTATCCAGTGTGGCCCTTAATCAGTCCATTCATTTGCCAACCTTCTTTTCTAATCCACAGAACAAAGGGGAACGAATACTGCACTCCTTAGATGTGCACAGACAACTTAGGTTTTATTTGGACAGGACTAAACCTCTCAGGAAAGCTGAACAACTGCTGGTTGCATTTGCTGCAGGGGCAGAGGGGAAAGCCATTTCAAAGCAAACCATTTCTTAATGGATAGGCCATTGCATTCATTTCTGCTATAAGCACCATGGAAAACTTTCCCCACAGGGGATTAGACCACATTCAACCAGGGCTGCATCTACCTCTACAGCCTTTCTCAGAGGTGTCCCCTACCAGGGACATCCTAGAAGATGCTACCTGGAGTTCTGTACATACCTTCACCAAGCATTACCATTTACCAATTTTTTCTCAATCCAGAGCTGGCTTTGCCACTGCAGTCTTGCAGGGCCTTATAGCTGGTCCTAATGCTATCTCATTTCCTCCTCCCATCCTTAGCTTTGGGAATCTATCCAAATGTGATGACTGCAGCAGTGAAACACGAAGAACATAGTACAGTTGTGTACACTTACCGTAAATGTAGATGTTAGAGTGTATTCACTGTTGCAGTCCTAGTTACCCTCCCTCCAGCTCCCTGACTTCTATTGGGTATATCTTTATTCTTGCTTTCTATGTGTAAAGCTTTTTGGTGTATTTGCTTTTTTGTTGAAGGTGTAACCTTGTATATATAATTGCTTCCCATTGTGGGGGCACCTGACATCTGGAGCAAGAAAAACTGATGTAATGGTGTCGGCTGCATGCTTTATACCCCTGACTACCTGACGTCATGGAAGATGAGACAGCAACTGGCACAGGACCCAAGACTTTGTTAATCAGGCCGACTGAGGGCTACTGCAAGCAGATAACCCAAATGTGATCACTGCAACAGTGAATACACTCGAGTATCTACATTTATGCTAAGTGTACACAACTGTACTTTCTGACACCAGTTGTTGGTTTCAGTGAGGTCATTCTATAGAATTTTAGCATCACTTGGGGAGTTAATAATAGCACCCAACTTGCAATAGTCTGCCAACTTTGTCAGCCAGAGTCCCTTCGTGTTGGCCTGGACTTCAGAGAAGTAGATAACAAGCAGGAGAGGACCCAGGACCGAACCCTGTGGGACTCCACTCATGACAAGTAGGCAGTCTGACTTGGAGTCAGCTACATTCACACTGTGGGTTCTGTGTGAGCCAGTTTGCAACCCCCCTAGTGATGTAGGGGTTGATGCCTAGTTTAGTGAGTTTTTCTATGATTCCTAAGTGGGGAGTGGTATCAAAAGCCTTGGCCAGATCAAGGTAGGCTGTACGGAACCACCTTGCCTTCATCCACAGCTCTGGTGACTGACTCAAAGAAGTCCACCAAGTTGAGCAGGCATGATCTACCATTAACACAACCAAACTGTGTGGGATCCAGAGTTTGGAGATTCCCTATATTCTTGTTTATTAGGTCCATGATGATGTGTTCCATAGCTTTGTATATCAGAGTCATCAGGCTACTGGGGCAATAGTTCCTAGGGTCTGTAGTCGCTCCTCCTTTGTGGAGAGGGATGACTGTAGCAGTACGCCATTCGAAAGGGACATAGCCTGAGGTGAGGCTGTGACTGAACAGGGCATGCAGGTGAGGTGCCAGTTTACTCGATTTAGTTCATGTAGAACACAGCCAGGGATATTGTCAGGTCCCATAGAAGCAGTATTCTTGGGCTTGGACAGTGCTGTATTAATCTGTGCAGCAGTAATACTTGGTGCCTGGCAATCTACTGGTATTGTGATTGGTCCGTTGGGGGGGGGGGTAAAGTTGGCACTGAATCTGTGTACTAGTATACTGGCCAGATCTGTTGGCTTGGTATAGGAGTTACCATTGTGCAGTAGCTCAGAGCAAATCTGGGTTTTGTCGTGGAGATTCTTTACATAACTATAGGAGACCTTATAGTTGTCTTTACTATTCGCTGCAATTCTGTTTTCGTAGCTAGTTTGAGGATTTGATGAGTGATCTCAACTTTTTGTTGAAGCTGATAAGGGAGTTTTTCCAGTCTTGGGATTTCACCTTATTCTACAATCAGTTTCCTCATCCTGTTGTAGAGTTTGTTTATGGCAGTGAAACACCAGATTGGCTTCCGTGTTTTGGAGGAGAGCATCTTGGTTCTATTGGGTATGGCGAGATCCATGCATTTGTGTATGTGTTTGTAAATTGCATTTGTGTATGATTCGGTGGTCACGCAACTATTCTCCATTTGCATGGGTGCCGTGAAGTTAGCCACCTCTTCTTTTAGGAGCCCAAAGTTAGCTTTGGAGAAGTTTTTTATGGTGGTTACTTTTGTGGGGGGGGGGGTGGATTTCCAAGGTGATTAGTTTGTGGTTGGATCTAACCAGGGAGGAGCTGACTATTGGTGTAGAGCAATGGCTGCCCATGTTAGTAATGACCAGGTTAAGGATGTTGCTTCCTGTAGTGGGGGTAAGAATGAGCTGGCCAGTGCATTGGAATTAATGAACTCCAGGAAACGTTGGGCAAGTGTATTGGTGCATGAATATTTTTCCCAGTTAATGGAGGGGTGGTTGAAGTCGCCTGGTAAGAGAGTGTTAGGTTGGACCCTAATATTCTCCAGGGTGCTTATGAACGTGCAGTGTTAGTTTTGGGACATGTTTCTGGACCTTTAGCAGGCTACGACCTGAATCGCTGTCTTACCCAATGTTAGCTGCACCTGAAGTATCTTCAGTGTGTTATGTTGGGCTACCAGTCTGGAGGTGTGTGCATCGTTTATGAATATGGAAACACCACAGCCTTTGGAGCTTTGGTCCAAGTTCTGGGGCCGAAAGGTGAGGAATGAGTTGTAGCCTGGTAGTGCAGGAGTGCTTTCTGCTGCCTTGAGCTAGGTCTCTGTTACAGCATAAATGTTGATGTTCTGCATTTTAAGGAGTGGTTTGAGCGTGTGCATTTTGAGATTTAGACTTCTAGCGTTGAGCAGCATGACCCCCCAGATTGCATTTGCTTGTAGCTGTTATGGTAATTTGGTCTTTGGAACACAGCCTAAAAAAGGCACTATAGGGCTGACAAGAGCCTTGGTGAGTATCCAGGGGTGGCAGATGTAGGCCATCTGTGGCAAAGCCTCGAGGTCGGTCAGTCAGTCACGTCATACCAGGCAGACAGATACTGGATCCCCTTAGAATGGCACCAGAAACTTCGTCAATTGTTGATATCAATCATTTTCTGCTTGTTCTGTGGTATCATTCTGGGTGATGGCAGGATGCTGTCAGGGCTAGGGTCATACCCGCCTGGGCTACATAATCCGAGAGCTCCCTCATGTAGTCAAGGGACTTGTGTCTCAGGTCATTCACACCCACATGTACAATGACAGAGTCATATTTGTACCTTTTGTCGAGGGGCCTGAGTGCATGCATTATATGGCAGATCCTGGCACCTGACAGGCAGCTGACTGTTACTTCTCCTTATTCAACCTAGTGAGTGGGACATCAGTGTGTCTCACTATCGAGTCACCTATGATTAGTGTGTTGGGCATGCTGTTTTACCTTAGGGGCTTTGGTTGAGTGGCACACTCTTTAGGAGAGTTGTGTGTCTCGTGATTAGTGTTGTGTTGTGGTGGTAGAGTGCATTTCTGCCCTGGAGGTGTCTCTGCTGCTTGGGTAGATTTTTAGTGAGAGCCTCCATGAAGGTGGGTGTGTGGTTTGTGTTCTTATGTGAAGACAGTGCTGGTATGTGTTCTGGAGGGCTATGTGTTCCATGTGGTGTGGTGCAAGTGTTGACCACCTCCTCTTGACCAGCTATTCCAGTCTTGGCTAGAGTGCGTGGCTTCCAATTTGGATATGTAAGTGCATCTCTCGCAAGTCTGTGTGTTGGGAGGTAAGAGGAGAGGGTTGTCGGTGTACCTGAGGCAGTTGCTACATTGCTTCAGGATGCCTAAGTGCACCAGGTTAATAGGAGAAAGCACAGGAAACTGACCTTTAGACATGCCTGGAGGGGTGGACATTGATAAGTACTGGATCCGTTTCTTTGTAGACTTAATCTTCAGCTTTCTAGCAGATGCCTGATGGTTTTGGGCCAGAAGTGACTGGTATTTGGAACTGTTCATAATTCCCTCCACCTTGACTAAAGCCCAGTTCCAGCTGAAGAAAAGCAACCCCAATGCATAATACTGCCACCACCATGTTTCACTGTGTGGATTGTGTTCTTTTGTTGATGCAGAGCGTTTTTGCACCAAATGTACCTTTTGGAATTGTGGACAAAAAGTTCAACCTTGGTCTCATCAGACCATAACACATTTTCCCACATGCTTTTGGGAAACTTGATGTACTGTTTTGCAAATTGTAGCCGGACCTGGATGTTTTTCTGTTAGAAAAGGCTTCTGTCTTGCAACACTACCCCATTGGCCAGACATATGGAGAATACATGATTTTGTTGTCATATGTAGTACACAACCAGTATTTGCCAGAAATTCCTGCAGCTCCTTCAGTGTTGCTGTAGGTCTTTTGGCAGCCTGCCTGACCATTTTTTGTCTCATCTTTTCATTAATTTTGGAGGGATGTCCATTTCTTTGCAGCATCACTGTTGTCCCATATTTTTGCCACTTTTAATGACCATCTTCCATGGTATATCCAATGCTATGGAAATTTTTTTGTACCCTTCTCCTGACTGAGACCTTTCAACAATGAGATCCCTTTGATGCTTTGTAAGCTCTCTGGGAACCAAGGCCTTAGCTGTAGTAGGCAACTGAGTAAATGCCAGGAAAATCCTACTAGGACAGCTGAATGTTATTTGGGGTTAATCAGAGTCTCTTAATTAATGGCAGGTGTGCACCCAAGAAGACTGAATGTTGTAATTAAAGCAAAAGGTCCTTCAACAAAGTATTAGTTTAAGGGTGCGCACACTTATCCAACCAGCTTATTGTACATTTTTTATATTTTTCCCCTAACAGATTTATTTGTTTTTCAATTGAGTTGTACATGTTATAGGTCACATTAAAGGTGGGAAAAGTTTTGAAATGATTAATTGTGGTCTCTTTTTATATCACAAAAACCTAGCATTTTAACAGGGGTGTGTACACTTTTTCCAGATTGTCAATACACCAACCAGGGGTTTAACCATACTGGAGCCGGTACTCACTAATATGGAAGAGTGCCGCACACCCACTACTGTAATTTCTTCCTTGGTAATGTCCGACCACAAAATGGTCTCCTTTGAAGTAAAAAATAAAACCTGGGCCCCCCAGCCAAGCCTGGAATATTTAAGAGCTACCCTAAGGCTAACTTCCTGCTATTAAGTGAAAATCTGGCAAAATGTCAAGCCCCCATAAACCCTGAGAATACTATCTATGCCGAACTGTTCACAGAAACCCTGTACAAGCATGTTAATAGCTGCATAGAGGCAGCTATACCCACCAGGAAGAAGTACAAACCTAACTCTAAAAAAAAAAAGTCACCCTGGTGGAATCACAAAATCAATAGGCTGTATAACAGAAGGAAGAACGTCATGTCAAAAGTTAGGAGGCGCAGCACCCAGCAAGATAAACACACTGTCAAAAACTAAAACAACTCCGAGGACAAATAAAGTCTAGCAAAGCCAAATTTGAGGTAAGTTTGACCTCCCAGGCCAAGGAGAATCGTAAAGCGTTCTTTAGCTATGTCCGCAACCTCAAAGTCAATACACAATTGTGTGTAGAGCCCATTGTAAATGGAGCCACCTATACTGAGCCAGAAGATGTAGCAAAACTCCTGGATGACTCTCCCTCTCAATTTTTCCTCAGGAAGTACCATTAAGTATAACTCCTTCTGCTATCACTAGAGAACAGGTCCTTAATGCTCTCTCTAAGAGCAAGAACACTGCATCAGTGGGCCCAGACAGTATCCCAGGATACCTTTCTAAATAGCATGAAATATGACCTATCAGGGCCTCTGGAATTACTGTTTAACTGTAGCCTCCAAACAGGCTTCATTCCTCATGAATGGAGAATGGCAACAGTCATCCTTTTGCACAAAGGTGGGCCTTCTACAGATCCTGGAAACTACAGACCTAGAAGTCTCACTAGTCTTGTATGTAAAGCCATGGAAATAATTATCATGGAAGATGATCAGTAGAGATATAGTAAACTCCCAGACAGTGGACCCAACCCAGTTTGGTTTCATCAAGGGTAGATCATGTCCATTCATCCTGGTGGACCTCTTTGTGAAGGTATCCAAAGCAAGGGATGAGGGAAAAATAGTTCACACTGCCTACTTTGACCTGGCCAAGACATTTGACATAATACCCTACTCGGGCATTTTTGACAAACTTAAGAGGTTAGGTACAAACTCGTATGTCACCCGGTGGGTAGCCAACTGGCTCACAGAGAGGACCTAGGAAGTTAGAACTTGGGGAGTCCACCTCTACAAAGAGGCCAGTCACAAGTGGAGTTCCTCAAGAATCAGTCCTTGGACCACTCGTTTTTGACACTTATCAGAAGTTAAGGCCAATGTCAGTGGTCTCTGGCTGACTAAATTTGCAGATGATTGCAAATTAGGAGCTGTCATTGCATCCCACAACTGACAAAAGTTTTCCAGGAGGGGCTGACACAAACAACTGGTGTCAGGGCCATGGACTAATTCTGAATGCCAAGAAATGCATAATCATGTCCTTTGGGAAGTCCTTCATCCCTGGTAACTATCCTATCGACAACACATCCGCCTTAGAGTTGACCCAGTAGTCAGGGACTTAAGGACTCACGCAGATAATAATCTAGCCTTTGACCATCACATGTCTACAGTAGTGAGGAATTCATTCTATACTGTTCAGCTTATAAACAAAGGTATGACATCTAAGCCAACTGTATTCGGCATTCATCAGACCTGTGATTGAGTACAGTGTTGCCTTTGATATGTATCTAACCAGGCACATCAAACAATTGGAACGTCCACAGAAGCTCCTGACTAAAAGAATACAGGGTGTAAGTAAAATGTCCTATGCAGACCACCTCAAGGCCCTATACCTGTATTCTGACTCCTACAGGCTTTTGAGGGGAGATCTATGCCTGGCATATAGGGCATTGTCAGTCCCCACTCTGATGGGCCTCCTGCATATCCACAAAACACAGTGCCAGAATTAGCCATTCTAAATACTTAAACCTTGCCTGTGATATAAATAGGACCTGCTGGAGAGAGAGGTATGTATCCCAGAGACTACCCCATTTTTGGAACAGGCTCTCCATCCATGTGAAGCAGACTTCATCCCTAACCCAATTGAAGTGCAGCTTGGACAGTTGTCTGGAGAACCTGAAATTCATCCCTGGTTTGGCACCCATGTCTCTAATGCACATGGGCAACCTGTAAATGGTTAATCTCCCAGACCCCTGGTTACACTTATCAAGGGTATCAGAACTTGTCAGAGATTTGGGATGCATGGTTAGGCTCAAAAAGGCCCTTGTGGTTGTTATGCTAGTAAACCACTATGAATCTATGCATATATGTGTGTGTATGCATCACACATGCATGTACATATGTAATTTAAAGAAAAACCCAGCCAAGCTAGAGTTTTCATGGTGTGATATCTTAAATCTCTTGTAGCAGAGGCCCATGCGATATGTGCAGATTACCCCTTAAGGATGTCATGTTTCAGCTACATGACTTCTTAATGTCCATGATTTTTTTTCACCTTAAGTCTTTATGGTTGCATTTAGTCTACTTCTAATGTGCCTATGAGACTGCTCTCCCATGCAACAGTAGGTAACTCATGGGCGGTGGGTTCAGGCATAGCCATTAGGAGATGTACCTGGATGTGACTTTCTGATTTTTGTGGAGCCTTTTTAGTCTTCATTCATTAATCCTCCCTTTGATGGATCTTCCTTATTTGGCCTGAAGGTAAAGGACACACGCTCCAAGAGGGAAAGACCCTGTCTGCAATGGGCGTATGTTTTTCAGCTCTTCAGAGACCTTTTTCAAGGCATTAACGGGGAGGTAGAAAATGTGGTTTCACAAATTCCAGGGTCCTTTTCAAGACTCTCATAGCGATAGTTCACCCAGTGGTAGAGAGGAAACTCAAATGTAAGATGCCGTCCTCCCAGCAGAGGTGGCCAGCAGAACAAGGGCTTTCAGGATGCATTCTTGGATAAAGCCGTAACAGCACTTCTGAAGAGAGGCCCAACTGTTTGCCTCTGGAGGCAGTTGGGAGCTGCTTGTCTCTGCACCAGAGAGCCTGGCTATCTATAATAAAAGATTCTTGTGTGCAGAGAATCATATTTAGAGGGTATATTATACCATTTTCCCTACCCCCCCCAACCAAAATGAAAAGTATACTCTGAGGAAAACAGCTGCACTATTGGGGAAAATAAAGGCTGGTAGAAAAAAGTCAAGGTTTCAGCTGGTCACTGTTCAGTCCATGTTGCCACTTATGCAAAGGGATGATTGGATGTGCTCGATAGGACAAATCCTGAAAATCTGTCGCATACTATCTGGATTGCCTGTTCATTTTTTTCTGTGCTTCCGGCTGGGAGCTAGTCATTACCAGTTCAAAGCATTACCCTTTGGTCTCACCACAGCCCCCAGGGTGTTCACCAAATGCATGACAGTGGTAGCAGCTCACTTGAGACCGCTGCAATTCTGAGTGTTTCTATACGTAGATGACTGGCTCCTAACTGCCCCAACCGACATAGACTCCTACAGGCAAGAGACCATTTCAGTTGGCAATCTAAGCATCAAGGCCAGTTACAGCAAATCTCAACTCAAGCCTACGCAGTGTCTTGAGTTCATAGGCGCTCATCTGAAAACAGTCAGTCAGACATCTTGTCTTCCTTTTGCTCAAATTCAGGCAGTCAGATCCCAGATCAGGAAGGTAATGCAAAATACTTCTCTTCCAGCACATCTAATTTTACAAGTCTTGGGATCCATGGCAGTTGGTATCACCCTCATTTCTCTGGCCAGGTTTCACATGCAAGTACTTCAGTGGACACTGTTGACTCAGTGATCCATTCTTCTACATCCTTTAACCACGCCAGTCAACATCCCACAGGCGTACAGAAGGTATCCCCTCTCTTGAATTTATTCAAACTCTTGGAAGATCACCCGTTTGTTCTCCCCCTGCCTAGAGCCATGATGACCACAGATGCCTCCGGGGTGGGGTGGGGGGTCATTTTTTGGGAAGGATCGTCCAAGGTATGTGGTCCACCGAAGAGGCCAAGATGCATATCAGTGTTTTAGAAATGCAAGCAGTTCTTCTTGCATTCCAGGCCTTTCAAGATGCTATCTTATTTGGGACAGTTGCCATTCAGGCAGACAGTGTCAGTGTTCTGGTATATCAACAAACCGGGTGGAACTAGACTTTATCCACTTTGTTGAGGAGCAATGAGAGAGTGGCAATGGGCAATGTCTTCTGGCCGCTTTCTAATAGCAACGTGCATTCCATGGTGATCCAGTGTGATTGCAGACAAACTAAGCAGGTCCATTTTGATGCCTCACGAGTGGTCTCTGAATGACAAAGTGGTGGAGAGAAGTTTCTTTTGATAGGTTGCAGCATAGCTGGCCCCTTTCACGCCACCCCTCAATACGTGCAGCACTTTCTTTGCTCTTATTCCTCCAACAAGGGGAGTCATAGAGAGGTGCTCTAGTTCATAATTGGCCCTCTGGTCTCCTTTATGCTTATCTAGTCTTACCTGTCATCCCCAAATTTCTATAGAAAGCATTCCAGTTGAAGAGCACAGTAGTCCTGATTGCCCCTTTTGACTTGGTTGTGTCTTCTCCCCCTTCCTTTGGCCTCACCTACGTCCACCCTGGATATAAATCCAACTCCAGATCTACTGTCTTACCCAACAGGAATGACTCGCCTGGACATAACAGGCCTCAGACCTACTGCATGGGTTCTCCAGTTCCATTGATTGCTAGACAGCTTAAGCTAATCCTCCCTGATCCATCATATCTTGTCTTCTCAAAAAGCTTCTGCTAGAAAGATTTATAAAAGCAAATGGAAGAGATGTGTTTTCTGGGCCCTTAGAAAGGACCTGGATAATTTTTCAGCACCTTTGCCATCTGTCCTTAAAATTTTGGCTTCAATCTTCAAGGAAGGTGCTAGTTTCTTAAAGTTCATTTGGCTGCCATTTCTGATTTTCACCTGGGCAGAGATAACTTTGCCTTAGCTTCTTCTAAACTATGTAAAGCCTTTCCAAATGAGCCTTTTTTTGCTTAGACTCCTGTTAAAGGATCCTACCCCTCCTTGGGATTTAACTATTGTGCTTCAGGCCTTAACCCAGACTGAACCATCAGCCAGAGCTGACATGAAATTTGTCTTGGAAAACAATTTTTCTGATCTCTGTTACATCAGGTAGATTAGTATCGCAACTCCAGTCTCTGTCTTCTAATCCTCCTCCCCTGGTTTTCCACAAAGACAAAACTGTCTTTGCAGACCAGCCCATCTTTTTCTGCCTAAGACAGCTTGAGTCCAACACAAACCAGATAACTAATCTGCCAGTTTTCTTTCCAAATTTTTCAAATAAGGGAGAGTATATGCTCCATTTGTTGCATGTACATAGACAACTTTGCTTTTTATCTCCATAGTACCAGAAACTTCATAAAACCAGCCAGTTTCCACCTCTCCTACTAGATTGGGCAAACCAGTTTCCAAGGTTACATTGGCCAGATCATTAACTGAATGTATCTAATTTGTGGTGGAAAAGGTTTATCCTTGCCTAAGCTTCCTAGAGCTCACTCCACAAGGTCTATTGCGGTCTCTTCAGCTTTTTGGTCAAGGGGTGCCTTAGATGACATTTGTGCTGGTGCAACTTGAACTAATTGTAATTTTCACACTTCTATTGCTCATTACAAATTAGATTTGGTTTCCAAGAACAGTAGCCTTTGGCTCTGCAGTACTCTGGAATATCTTTCCATGAGGGCTGCTCAAGTTTTCAGTAGCTGGGGACACACTGTCCCATCAGTTGAGGAATGAATGAATGAATGAAAAGGACATCAGTTGTGAGTAATGTTATGTACTCACCATAACGTTCCATCTGTATCCATTTTCATTCTTCCTCAACTTCCCACACACCTGCCTCCATCCTTTGCTTCTGGAAAGATCTAAGAGTTCTTACAAGAACCTCTGTTCCTTGTTTTAGCTCCAGCTTTTTTCCTTTTTCCGCCCTTGTTAAATTCCTTAACAGGTTGTCCCTTTGTAGGAATACCAGACTCAATCTGAGGTATGTTAGGTTGGCGGGGCAATATGGGTAAAGGGAGAGACTCGAGCGCTTTGGATCTGAAGATCTAGTAGAAGCAACCAAGTTGGATCCGAGTCTGGGATCAAAACCCTTCAGTTGGCTGGCTGTAGGTTGTGAGCATATAACCAGATTTTTTTTTATATCAAAACAGGTTTTGAAAGATAAGTTACTGACAGTAGTATTGTATATTAGAAGTTTATGTAGAGGGTCTGCATTGCAGAACAGTGTGCCACAGTACTACTTGGGCTCAGAGGGTTTTTTTTTTTTAACACTGCAATGGTAACAAAAATTACCTGAAACAGATAAATGGATGCTTCTTGGCTTTTTTTTTTTTTTTTTGACTACTTAGACCTGCAGTTTTGACAGATTGTTTTATTTTGTTCCAGATGGTGTTGATTCAGCTCGATCCACTCCTACATCTTTTATTTCACAGCCTTGGCATAGTTGTCGGAAACTTATTTATGTGCGACCTAACCCCAAAACTGGTGTACCTGTCGGACACTGGCCAGTCCCAGAATCCTTCTGGCCTGACCAGAATTCGCCAACTTTGGTGAGTACAGTGTTAAATTAATTAACTTGAATATGCCAACCTTGTACTGTCTACTTGGGAAAATGAAAAGTTAACACAATTACATGGTTTTAATTCTGTTACATTGTATAAATGTTACATTGATGACATAGTTTTTGCTTGGAAGGGTAGCTTGACAGACCTAAACAATTTCATTACTACTATGAACAATAGCTTACAATTCCTTAAACTAGTTATCTCTAACTGTGGCAGCTCTATTAATTTTTTAGACACAAAAATTGACTTATCTATTTCAGGTGTATTGAGTTCTACTGTATACAGGAAAGAAACGAGGAAATAATTTCTTAGAATTCACAAACCAACACCCCTTCTTTATTAAAAGAAATCTAGTTAAAGGACAATTCATACGCATTTCACGCTTAATCAGCAATGACAATGAATTCCACAAGCAAGCAATTCTACTAAAACACATGTTTTACAACAGAAACTACCCTCATTCTTTAGTTGACAACCTTTATAAAGAAGTAGCTTCACAAAGACACACTAAGTTTCTGACTCTCATTTTTAACATATGGATTTCAAAAGCTAAGCAATCAA
>NC_056749.1:711329512-711351846 GCF_019279795.1 Protopterus annectens
ACCGCAATTCAATTAAAAAAATTCCCAAAGTGCAGTGCAGGATTACAATATAGTTATTTTCAGTTGTTTTTAGTGGATGCTTTAGATGTCAGATCAGATAGACTCCAGATCTTCTATCCAACTGTTGTAGTGTGACCACTGAGAAAGCAGACACAAACACAGACACACACACAAATACATTCAATCTCATTCATGCATCTACAGACATATGTATTACTCACATGCAGGTATACGCACACACACACACACACACACACACACACACACACACACACACACACACACACACACACACACACACACACCTACATGGCTCTGCTATAATACTTCCCTATACTTTATGAAGTCCCATAGGAGTGAATAGGCAAACACTGTCAAAAGACGACATACACCTGTTCCATCTGAAAAAAAAATAACTTAGCAGAGATTCTCTGAATCTCTCTGTTGAAATAAAACAGTGGCTGTGGCCATTTCAAGGGATTGCAGATCTAACATATCTACTCCCCTGGGCTGCTGCATGAGCATGCAACCTTCCATGGAGACCACTTTCAATGCTAAAACCTCCACATGGGTTTAAATCATAGCCTTAGAGTGGTCCCTGAGGTGAAAAGGCTAACTACAATGCAGAAACCTTCCAAGATAATTCTGCTTCATGGAAAGCCTTTCGGAATCCTAGAGACTGGTCAGTTTTTTGACAAAGCATAAAACTTTCCTGATTAAACTGTAAAATTTTAAACACCAGTGAAAATACTAGACAAAATCCATCTGGTATGTCAATATCTTCAGTATCCTACTGACAAAACATAAATGTTTCAGTTCCCCACTTATGCTTATACCATCTGTAATTGACACAGTTGATGTCTACCTGCTGTATGCTTGTGTCAGTTCACTGTACTCCGCACTACACAATGCACCTTTTGTATTTACACCACCCCTGATTGCTTAGCACTGCTCCCTTTATCCCATCCACAGCCATTCTTCACCACCCCATCCTTCTTTTGCTCATGATACAGAAGGGACTTTTATCAAACAAGTAAATTAACTTTATTTTTAACATAAGTAGAAAATTAAACACACTCGTAATAAAACAGTCTTCCTAGACTTTACAAATATGGACCAGATGCCAAAACAGTTTATGTGTGGAGTAATATCACATGCTGAGGTTTTCAGATTATCTTAGACATATGTAATTCCATGACAGGACTTTTACAAAGTCCAACTGGGATGTCTGAGTGTGTACGTTTCATAAAAAAAAAAAAAAAAAAGAAAAAAGAAAAATGGAAATCAAGCAAGTCCTCTTGATGGTACAGTAGTGCAACCATCATGACAAATCCTGAAATAATCCAAATGATTGCTATCCTTTACAGGACTTTTGTAGGATGTTAAATCTTAGGTTGTTTTTTGAGGATAATAGGTCAGCACCGTCTGAGGACTTCCGTTTTGGCAAGTCTTCTTTCCAACCTCCAATGAGTAAACATGTATCTATTTTCATGGACTCCATTTTGAGGGACATTCATTTTCAAAATATGGGACATATTATGCTGGCTAGCAATCTATCTGATGATGATAGGATAGCTTTGAATACCTTGTGTGACAACAAAGATATAGTTATTGTCCCTGCTGACAAGGGAGGTGCAGTTGTGGTTTGGAACACTGCTGATTACATTCATGAAGGGTTAACTCAATTGTCAGACGCCAAGTGCTATATGTACATGTCTATAGATCCCACACCAGTATTTAAGGATGAGATTGATGCATTTTTGCAGTTGGCCTTTGAGGAAGGTATCATTAATAAGAAATGCTTGGATTCACTTAAGGTGTCGGAACCGTCCAAACAGATACTATATCTTTTACCCAAAATTCATAAGTCCTTGGAAAAACCACCGGGTAGACCAATAGTATCGGGAATAGGCTCTCTGACTGAACCCCTATCGGCTTTTCTCACCAAATATCTTAAACCTCTGTTGGGACATATTAGATCTAGATTGCAGGACACCACACAGTTTTTACAGCTCATTAGGGAAACCCAATTGGAACCTGAGTGGTACTTATGTACTTTGGATGTAAAATCATTATATACAAGTATACCCCACTGGGCGGGTCTCCAATCTTTACAATATTGGTTGGAAAGGGTTAACCTATATTCACCGGGATTTAATACCCTTTTGATATGTATGTCCGAACATGTGTTAAATAAGAATGTTCTGTACTTCCAGGGCCAATGTTATTGGCAGCTTCAAGGAACAGCTATGGGGGCATCGTTTGCCCCGATATATGCTGACCTTTTCATGGCTTATGTTGAGGAATTCATGATCTATGATATATCACACAACATCTTTCAGGTGGAAATGGATATTTGGAGACGTTACCTGGACGACTGCTGGATGGTGTGGCGGGCTGATGCAGGATACTTGCGGGAATTTGTTGAATATCTTAATGACAATGTCTGGGGACTTGAATTTTCGGTGACATATGATAAAAACTCTATCAACTTTTTGGATGTCACAGTATACAGGAACCCCGACAATACTCTGTCCACCAGGGTTTTCCGCAAGTATCCGCAATATAACACCCTGTTACATGCATCAAGTTTACATCCCGTCACACACAATCAGGAGTATTCCAATATCCCAGTTTATACGTATCAAACGTCTCAGTTCCAACATGGAGGAATATCAATTGGCCAGTAGGGATCTCAGTCAGAGGTTTATTAACAGGGGATATGATGAATTTGATATTGTGTCGGCTCAGAATAGAGCTAATCGTCTTGTGAGGGACGACTTATTACAATATCAGAACAAAAATAAAAATCAATCCTCTTGTAATACATGTGTTAGGTTCATCACCACTTATGGCAGAAACATTAATATGATTAGAAACATTATTAATAAACATTGGAACATTTTATTGGCCAATGACAAGTTGCGAAGTTTTTTGGGACCCCGTTGCCTTTTCTCATACAAACGTGGTAAGACCTTAGGTTCATATTTTGCACATTTTAAACATATGGCAAGTGGGGGGATTATCCATAAACAACTGACACTTCATGGTGATGAACTTATTGGGTCATTCCCTTGTGGCCACTGTGGTTCCTGTCAACATATGTTTAAATCCAAGGCATTTACCAGTCGTAATACTAGTAAAGTTTTTGATATCAAGATCTTTGGAAACTGCAGTAGCGACTGGGTGGTGTACCTGGCTTCATGTTACTGTGGGGGATTTTATGTTGGACAAACTTCCAGAGCCTTAAGATTTAGGATGAACGAACATCGCAGTGATATAAAAAACCATAAGGAGACCAGTGCCCTATATCAACACACATTAAAACATTCCCAAGCGAGGTTTACTTTCATGGTCATTGACCGTATTTCCGGAGACAGAACAAACAAACAAGGTTGGCATGGGCTACTGGATCGAAAAGAGAAACATTGGATTATCACACTGGGGGCTTTATTTCACCCGGGACTAAATGATCATTTGTAGGGAATATATTGAGCCTGTATTAGTACATTGAGTAATTGGACACTAAGTGGTGGATTTCTATTTGTCTGCTTTTGATATGTCTTTAAGCACATGGATTATTAATGTCAAAACACTCTGGTTCAATATTGAACAGGGTGTTTGGACATTAAGTCATATTGGCTAGTTTGTAATATTATGTATGATATGGGCGGTGGCCAAGTGTAGTTAAGAAAAAATTCTCTCTTTTGTGGGAGCACGAATGAGAGGTACTTAATTTGCCAGCCAGGTGACTGAGCATTTATATTTGTTAGCATAATGTCATTTGAAACTAGATGCATTGTCACTTTTTTTCTTCTTCCTTTTTGATCTGTAAGTCTAGCCTCATGTTGAGGGTCTTACATATACTATTGATTGTTGGTTATATCGTCTTATGTTGTGGAATACTTGTTATTCTACTGTACATATATATATACAATTGTGTATATGTAATCCATTTTCAAATATTTTCTCTTTCTTGATACACCATGTCGGTGTCATTTCCATATATATACTAGAGCTACAACAGCCTTAAGCCCTTTTTGGAAGAAATGTGCAAGCCTTTATATTTAGGCTGTTGTTTTCATTATTGTCGATCTAATTTTTACACTGTGCTCCATGTCAATTAAAAGTTATGCTTAATAACTTACCTATATTTATATACATATGTAGGTACACACAATCCAACCTGCTAAACATCTGCTCCTTATGATATAGCATGCAGGAAACCTTTGAATATCTACACTTGATATGTACTAGCCATGGGGTCATTTATTAAAAACTGCTCAACAGTATGTGGGTGTTTTACCCAATATGGGATGATTAAATTAGATTCCAAGTATGAATACATTGCCAGACGGAGAATGTCAGAATATACTAATAATTCAGACAATAAGTATGAATATATTGTCATATGGATATGTTAGAATATTCTTATAATTTGTTTAACCTCATGTATTCATTGGTGATTATTTTTCCTGTTATGGATGGACCTCTCCTGAGTATTTATAATATTTTACATTGCATGTATATGATTTACTTTAAGTGCCTTTAAACATATTTTATAAATATGTTTCAAACTTATTAGTATTCATGAGCTCAATCTTTTGATTGGCTCTTGATATGTATTTAAGGGATGATTCAAATGAACTTGATTATACTGTTTTACACTGAAGAAGGCTGTTGGCCGAAACTAGTTTGTTATATTCATCAGTATTCAATAAATCTATTGAACTCTGTGCTGCCTTGCTGGTCTATTTGGAGCTTTTTACTTGGTTTGGACCGTGCATCCCCTCGTGCATAGGACTTGGTTTACTCTCCTTTTGTATTTACACCACCCCTGATTGCTTAGCACTGCTCCCTTTATCCCATCCACAGCCATTCTTCACCACCCCATCCTTCTTTTGCTCATGATACAGAAGGGACTTTTATCAAACAAGTAAATTAACTTTATTTTTAACATAAGTAGAAAATTAAACACACTCGTAATAAAACAGTCTTCCTAGACTTTACAAATATGGACCAGATGCCAAAACAGTTTATGTGTGGAGTAATATCACATGCTGAGGTTTTCAGATTATCTTAGACATATGTAATTCCATGACAGGACTTTTACAAAGTCCAACTGGGATGTCTGAGTGTGTACGTTTCATAAAAAAAAAAAAAAAAAGAAAAAAGAAAAATGGAAATCAAGCAAGTCCTCTTGATGGTACAGTAGTGCAACCATCATGACAAATCCTGAAATAATCCAAATGATTGCTATCCTGAACTTGGAGCACTAGATGCCAAAGCCAGCACCAGGCACAGTAACAACACACAATGTAGTCACTAGGACACTATGAACTACATGTTACAGTGTACCATGATCCAGGTTTACCCAAATTCACAATATAGTCAGCAATGCCAACTTGTTGGGGCTGGTACCCCTGAAATATGTATTAAAGACAGTGGCCATTATTTTGTGGTTCAAGGACCCTCTATTGATTAAAGTAGAAAAGTATACTTTTTTCTAATTGGTTGTATTTTTATTACTTCACTCACACAGGACCATGCAGACCCATGCCTACATTATCCTGCACTGGTGGGGTACACGGATATAACCCTGACTATAGAACTGTTTATCTGAGGTTGACTAGTGGTTCAGGCACTTTATAGCTCGGACAGTGAATATGGTTATGTCCATCCAGGGTGCGAGGGATGGTGTTTTTCACCTATCTTGTGCTGTGTGTTCAATGATAGGACCCTACTGTAGGTGCAGCAATAACTGAAAAAAAAATGCTAAGCTGTCCTACTGCAGCAACAGTGCTAAATTATGGTATGTGACCAATGTGACAGATGTCACAGATAAGGCAGGCTATTATGGCCAAATCAGTGCATGCTCATGTGCACAATGTAGCACTGCATATCTGCACTTCCTACTTATCTAACACAGCAAAGACAGCACAGTACCCAATGTGAGTGTTTAAAATATCAACCCAGACCATCATATAAATGTGGAGGAAATGGGATAGAAAGAAAAGTAGGAAAGAGGGAAAACACAAAAAGTTGTAAACACACAAGGGCAACTATAAGATATAAAAGGTGGGGGAAGGTAATTTATTTGTTTGATAAAAGTCTGTTTCCTATGTTTTGCAAAAGAAGGCTAGGAAGGTAAGGTGGTGAGGGATGGTTGTGGGTGGGATAGAGGGAGCAGAGCTGGTAGCAGGGGCAGACAGACTAACATACAACAGACTTAGACAAGCAGGGTGTGGTGTGCACACAAAAATTGCATTGTGTAGTGTGAGGGGCAGTGGATGGACACAGGCATACAGGGGGCTGAAAAGTACTGATGTAGAGGTATGGACAGTGAACAAGGAGTGGCAAGTGACATATAACGCCATGATTGGAATAGGGTATTGTCTTGCCATGGCTGGATACCAGACCAGGCCAGCCCAGAAAACAAGAACACTAGACTTAACTTACTTGACTTGCCAATGTTATGGGTTGTTTGCCTGTTGGCCCAGTAAGTGTAGCTTGGATCCACATGGCTCCACTAGCCAAGCCAAAAGGAGCTGCACATTGTTGAGAATGTCATCCAGTTGCTGGTGTACCAAGGTAACTGCCGACTTACATGAATGATGCCAAAAAATGTGGAAAAGACCCCTTCAGTCCACTTTCAGGAGAAGGGTCTTCACTCTCTTACTAAGAAGCATACACTGGGGGCAGCAATGACCTCTCCAGGTCATGTACAGCAAAAGAACTATCATCACACTGCTGAGGACTAGACCTCATGCCACTAAAAACCATCTGGCACAGTTTGAGTTGACCAAAATACCACAACCTCCTTCATTTCCACAACTGGGACTATAAAAGGATGTCTTGTGGGAAAAATTGTTACACACATTTTCTACAAACACAGTCACAGTTACAGTGAACTGTGACTTATATCATAAAAACCTCACTGCTAGGAGAATACTTCCATCTTCTGTGGTACCAAACCATGTTCAGGTGCCACTCCTCTACTACCACATCTAAACAAAGTATTTTTTACGTATGCATATACAAGAGTTAAGAAAGTAAACATATCCTGAAGTGCAGTTTCAGTGCCACAATAGACAGCACACTTGCCTTTGGTGCAGAAGGCCAATGGGTTCTATTCCCATACTGAGTAGACAGAAAACTGACACCTCTATGCAGCCTAACGGGGGTGCTGCATTCTTGAATGTGTGGTCTTACAGAAGAGATATTAATCTGCTTGTGTCAGTGGTGTGTATAAAATTAACTATCAAAAAGAGTAGTGGTATTTTATTTATATATAAAAATAACTCTTATTTACAAAATATTTATATATGCACAGACATATAAATATGCAAATCTGTTTACACATATTTATAATTTCCTTTATAATCATGCTAAATTTTCATCCCTATTAGACCTTGACTCCTTTTTCCATAATCATCACCTGATTTTACTTAATGTTGTTACTAAAATCCATTTACCATTAAACATAATTTAATTTATTCTTTCATTCCATATAACCCATATAACATAAAATCACTTTTTGACTATTCTTTTAACATATTCTTTACTTCTGTTCTTATAATATCCATGTTTATTTTATCCACTTCTTTTAGATCTTCAAAAAATCTTCTTTACATAGTTTCCCCCATATTTTTTCACGTTTTCACATTTCAAAAACATATTCCATAGGTTTGCCTTGGGTGGGTGCGGTGGTGCAGTAATTAGCATTGCAGCCTCACAGCAAGAGGTTCTCCTGTTTGGTTCTTGGCTGGGGTGCCTTCTGTGCGGAGTCTGTATATTCTCCCTCTGGTCCCGTGGGTTTGCTTTGGTTTCTCCTACATCCCAAAGACATGCTGTAGATGGATTGGACACTCTAAATTGGTCTTAGGTGTAAGTGCTGCATGTGTGCACCTTCTGTGGAAGGTTGGGTGCTGGGCTGGCAACATGACACAGTAAAAACTCCACTGCCAATCATGAGTGGACAGGCAATCTGCTGTGGTGACCCCTAAGCGGGAAAAGCTGGAAGAATAAGAAGATTCCGTAGTTTTGTCTTCTTCACAATGTAAACATATTATATCACTTTTCTTTTTATATGACATAGTTCCTTTTACTGGCAACTTATATATTAGCAGTCTCCACAAAAATTCTTGACAGTCTACTTTCTGATTACACCATTTGCTTCTTATTTTTTTAGCTTTAGTATTTTTCATCTGTTAGATTTTCCCATAGTTTTACATAGTAATGTTTTATGATTACATTCTTATACCATACTTTTCTTTTTCTATGTTATCATTATTTTCCACAAAAATATTTTTTCTTGTAACATTTTATTTCTTAATTTATATACTCTTTTTCTCTTTTACTTTTTTTACCATACCCCCCAAAATTATCATATTTATAATTATATAGTTTTGCTACTAATCTCTCATCTTTTTCATTTATCCGCGTTAACAATTTTACAAAATGAATAAAACAGTTTATGCCAGTGAGTTAATTAATGCTAACCCTTCTTATTTACTCACATAAGAAACTGCTTTTTTACTAGGTTTAATCTAGAACCCCATATAAATGGAAAAAAATTATCTGCAATAATTCCTTTTCAAATACTGTCGGCAACATAAATACACTTGCTGTTTTTCCTATCAGTACTGAATTTATCAAATACGCCTTTTTCCTGAATGAGAATTTATATGTTCTCTGGCAAAGAGATGCTTACTTTATTTCTTCTTTTGTTTTTCCAATTGAATTCTAGTTACATCTTTATTCCTAAATTTTATACCTAACACAGAAACTTCATTCATTGCAAAATATATATCCTCTATCTTTACTACATCACCTAAACCTTTACTTTTCTCTATAAAGCCATCACTATCATCTCTAGACACTTATTTGTGCAAATTATTACTTCTTTTACATAAATTTTGATTTTTGCAATCATTATAATGTCATCTGCATATGTTAACAGAACTGGGTTTCTTAACCTTTCAGGTATTATATATACCCCGCCTCCTTCATTTTGTAATTTATTCCACATACTATCACATTCATAACTAATGCAAAGAGTATACAACTCATTGGAAATCCCTGTTTTACGCCTCTCTTCGTATGCCTCTTGACTTAACCTGCTATTTACAAGTATTTTTACTGTATTATTACTATACACTGACATACATAATTTCCTTTCTCATTTATATTATATTCTTTCATTATTACCATTAACATTTCATGTCCAATTGTCAAATGCCTTATTAAGGTCTCCTATCATGATGTTTGCTTCTTCTTTCCAGTTCATAATATCAGCCAGTATTTCTCGGTCATTAATGGGTGGCCATGGTGGTGCAGTAGTTAGCATTGTTGCCTCACAGCAAGAGGCTCTCCAGTTTGATCCTCAGCTGGGATGCCTTCTGTGCAGAGTCTGCATGTCCTCCCTGTGGTCGCATGGGTTTCCTCTGGGTGCTCCAGTTTCACCCCAAAGACATGCTGTGGGTGGATTCAACACTCTAACTTGGCCCTTGATGTGCATGTGTGGCTGGCAACTTGACACTGTAAAACTTCATGAGCAGACAGGTGATCCACTGTGGCAACCCCTAACTGGGAAAAACCAGAAGACAAAGACTTCTCTATCATTAATAATTCTTGACAGCCCTTCCCCTTTATGCTATCTTCCATAATATTTTCCATTTTAGCATCAAATCTCTTTTGAATTACTTTCATAAAGATCTTAGAATTATTATTTTTCAGTATTATTGGATTCCAGCTTTTTAATTCTCTTCCATCTTTCTGCTTCCATATGAATTTAATTATTTCACCTCATAAGTCTTTATACATAAAACCTTAATTTAACCATTCATTCAAAGTATTTAAAAATAGTTTTTGCCAATCCCTTAATTTTTATACATTTTATACGCTATTCCATTGTATTTAGCTCATTTAAAGAAATGTCCTTTCCAAGTATTTATTCTCTTTTTCTGTTAACTTTTTTTTATTTTCCATGTTTTTTTCACCACCTTCTTTTTTCTTTAAACATTTCTTGTACATATTGTAATACACTATTCATAATCTTTTCCTGAATTCTTTCTGTCTCTCCTTTTAAATTGTATATGGGCAGGATTCAGGAAGCCTCCGTGTAAGAGTTATAACTCTTACACGGAGGCTGCAGTTAAACAGTGTGATGTCAGCATGTCATGCATATGCATGAGGTGCATGAGGCATGCTGAATCACTCTGTAAGTCTTACACGGTCCATGTAAGACAGTGTGGAAGTGTCCGTAGGCTAAGCCCTGCAAGCGGACACGCCCCGGAAGTCTAGAATGGCAGAAAGTAAACACCACGAGAGGCTATGGAAATGTGAATAAACACACTACACAACACATGCTCCCACAGACCAGCAATGTAAAATGTAAAAGTGAACAGATGTTATAAAATGTAAAATGAAACTTTTTTATTTTTAAAACCCGTAAATGTTTGCTAATGCGTGCTTGCGGGTGTGCTACTAGCGCAACTGCGGTTAGCAATCAGTGGAAAAGGATATAAGAACTAAATATGTAAAGTAAGCCAAGAAGTAATAGCATAGCGGTAGAGTTTTTGGCTTAAGAGCAGGCAGGCAAGGTTCGAGCCCACACAACATCCTTTTTATTTTTGTAAATAAGCACTAAAAAGGCCCCTGACAGTATTGTACAAATGTAAATTATTTCCTTTTGTAAAATGGAATGAAATGGATCATATATTTTCAAGTAATACAATAATAAAAATATTTAGAAATGTACTGATAGCTAAGCTGCTGTTAAAAAGGTGCGACAGAGTGCCCGTAGCTGAGTAGTGTTTCAAAGGCTGCAAATTGCTTGCCCGTAGCTAAGCACTGGTTTAACAGGCTCAAACTGTGTGCAACTAGCTGTGCTTAGCTTAACATGCATGTTAATAGCCAATTAAGGTTTAACCCAGCGCACACCGTTTGCACAGAGGTGTGCGCCGCGCCCACAAGCTAACCACTGGGCAACATTAAGCAAGCTGTATCAAAAGTGCCTTTATACAAACACACCCCTCAGCCTGTCTAGACAGTCATAAAAATTAAAAATCAGTGGTCAGATTTGAACCCAGGATACCATGCACTAGAGTCAAGGGACTAAACCACTAAGCCATCACAGCAGTACTTAGAAATGCAGAAATAGCATATATATATAGAATGTAATCCAAAATGGAGCATGATAAAGCAGTTTCTGTGAAGTTGATACAATTCCAAAACGGCCAATCATAGAAATGTGCGGGAAAATCGGCATATATAAGCCCCATAGGCGGGAATACACAGCATAAACGATTGTAGAATAGACCTGCAGGCAGAATGAGTGGAGTAGGGGAGGGACGTTGCTTTCGAGCTCAGCGGTGGGGCATTGAGGAGTCCAGATACATGGTCTGGCTCCTAGTTCATCATCATGAGGCCCAACTCATGCAGGGCCAGGTCTCATGGGGAGCATACAGGGCGGAGGCATGGGACCAGTTGGCTCATGATCTCACCACTGCTACTGGGATTCTACATACCAGTGAGCAGGTCCGTCACCACCATGCGGACCTGAAGCGACGCAAACAAGACCAGTTGACCCAATGGATCCAGGAGGCCCGGGATATGCCCAACACCCCACTACTGAGTAAGTTACATTTTACTTATGTATGTAAGGAATTCAACTAGCTGATACCATGGAGATGTGTATTCCAATATTACTTGTCTTGTATTACAGCTGCAGGTGTCCGCTCTGTGAATTGCAGGGCACATGACAGCAGGCTGGTGCGGCTGTGCCACCATGCAGGTTAGTAACCCCACCTAGTACTTGTAAATAAATATTATAGTGTAGCACTTAGCAGAACACTGCAGTGTATTCATTAAAAGTAATTGAATGTGCAAGCAACAAGTGAAAGTGTGCAGGTATGGCTGCATCAAGTTCATCAGTATGTAAGTGAAACTGGAAATATAATTGATAGAAACAAATAGTTCTGTAAAACAGATGTCCCACCATTAATTAAATGTAGTATAACCTGCAGTAGTCTCAAGAGTACAGCTTCAGAAGCTGAGTTAATTACATGTGAGATATATCCCTGTTGAAATGCTGAATCATGACAGAAGTGAGGCTGCTGGAAAGTGTTTGAATCACCACAGGTCTAATATGTGAACAAAGCCTAGAAGTACCAACCTGAACTGTGAAATAGCAGGATGTGTGAGAGTGACAGAAAGGGTCATGTATCAATAAATAAAGTAGTAATAACTCCTGAATATATAAGCCTTAGTGTGGTTCTACAGAACTAAATGCATGTGGGAATTAAAAATTAACATCCCAAACTGATTTCAGTGTGTCTGAATCTTGAATGTTTAAGCCAAAATCTGTATATGGAGATCACAGTCAACAATTTTCAGATAGAATGAATGATTGTTTGGCATACTAAACATCCATAGTTGTCCCCTGCCCTGTCATCAAAATGTAGCAGGATGATGTATCTGATCAAATTCAAAATAACTAGGATAGTGATGTATCTGTAACAGGTCTAGCATAACAGTCAATTAAAAATCATTTGAAAACTATCACCCACAAGTTAATTGTGTTTCTATTACAAATGTATATCAATGTATAATTTATGAATGTGTCAACATTTTCATTCTCCACCCCACCCTATAATTGCAAATTAAAAACTCACTAAATATTGGTATGTGAAAATTTCATTAACCATGGACATTTGTCCTGTTGTTTCAAAAATATATGCATGTCCGTTGTTGCATGTGCCCTGTTCATACCTGCAAACCTGATGGCCTGTTGCCATTAATCAACCCTGCATGTTGTTTGATTGTGTATTTCTGTTCAAATAATGCATGTGATATTGATATGCCTGTTGTTCAATGGTGTTAATATCTGGGTGTTTGTTTAATGGGAATACCAATGCATGCTGCTACAACTAATTTGAATGGAATAATATGCTACTAACCCAAACTAACATAACATACTCACAAACCTAGAACGCTTGGGAAGGCGGGTCCCAGCAGACCCACCTCTCCCACCTCATCTGGCGATTGCACCTGGCACTAGTGCCCAGGCCGGACCCTCCTCCGGTGGCCCTGTGCCACTTTCGGGTGGAAGCGCTGCAGGGGATGGGGCCTGTCCCCCTCTGCAAGCGTGGCCAGAGGAGCCTGTCCACTCACCCTCCAAGGTGTCCAATCTGTGGTGCGAAGGGAGATTCAAGACTCTGTTCTTGGGCCCCTATGCCAGCTTGAGTCCCAGGTTGCACAGCTTATGGGCATGCCCGTTGTCCCGCCTGCACAGCCCCCAGCAAAGCCCCGTCCTGGGCTGTGAAGGAACAGTGGCAACTGCATATGGGTGGGGATATCAGTTCCACTGTTGCCATCTGTGGGCTCATGTGCCCTGGATATCCCAACCTCCGTCCCCGTCAATTGTGTAACCCCCCCACATGTGTCATACACCGCCCCTGTATGCGTCTTGTCTGTCTTGTCTGTTATCCTACCCAACCTACCTCCCCAGCTATACTGACTACCTTCACCTGACATACCACTCTCACCTGAAAAAAAAAAAAAAGGGCACTCTGTACCCACAAAAAAATTACGCCCCATACATAGCTGTCCATGTTGCACACATGTCCGCTGGACATTGAAACTGTTAATTAAAATTGGCTGTACAACAGGTATTAATGTTGTCCTGACACCTCTCTCAGGGGAGGAAGGTTTCAGATGTCACACCAAATTACATACAAATGCACAGCTGTTGCTGAGAAAGACATGGGCAGCTATGGGCCTCACCTACATCCCTCCTGCAAATCCCAAGCTTGTTTCCCTACTGTCTTACCCTCTTTGTGACCCCTTTTTCACCACTTTCCTGTCACCCCTTTTTCTTTTCTTTCAAAGAAAATAGCGTGGTGTATGCGTCTTGTTAGCGGAGCTCACCGCCAGTCAAGCATGCGTGAGCTCCGCGCAAACGAGCGCAGACCTGGTTTTAAGTGCTTAAAAGTGCCTTTGGCATGTTTGATTGACAGGTCCTATACTCATTTCGAAAGAAAAATAAATTCCCACTGTGAGTCTCGAACCCAGGACCTTGGTTACACTAGTCTGTATGACCTACCACTAAGCCATGACTCTCATACAAGAACATAGTGCTAAAATAAATATAACATGTAATAGTAGGAATGAATATAAAGGCAATATAGGATGTGTACTACCCAAAGCATGTCAGGTAGATTTTTAATGTCCGAATTACTGGATTCCCATACTAGTTTAGTGTTAACAGAAACAGCCCTGCTAATTGTTAGCTTGTACATAATAATGTAAGGTAATGTACATATATGAAAGTATGTATATGTACACACATATATCTATATATATATATATATATATATATATATATATATATATATATATATATATATATATATATATTAATACATATGAAATATAGTTGTAGGTGTCAGTATTCATACACACTCACTACAGGAAACAGTGAAGATAAATGCAGCAACCAGAATCTACAACACAGCCTGACTCCTATGAGACTTACTAACCCTTTTAACTGCTTAAAGGTGCCTTCAGCACTTTGATTGACAGGCCCTGTACTCAATTTGAAAGCAAAATAAAAGCATACTATTAGGCCCTACCACAAGACCATTGCAACACTAGTCTGTATGACCTACCACTAAGCCATGACTCTCATACAGGAATATAGTGCTAAAATAAGTATAACATGTAAAAGTAGGAATGAAGATAAAGGCAATATAGGATGTGTACTACCCAAACCATGTCAGGTAGACTTTTACTGTCCTAATTACTGGATTCCCATACTAGTTTAGTGTTAACAGAAACAGCCCTGCTAATTGTTAGCTTGTACTTAATAATGTAAGCTAATGTACATATATGAAAGTATGTATATGTACACATATATATATATATATATATATGGAAATTACCGCCCCATTAGCTTGACAAGCCTTATCTGCAAAGCCATGGAGAGGATCATAATGGAACTCATAAATAAAGACATAGGGAACTTGCAGACTTTGGATCCAACCCAGTTTGGCTTTGTCAAAGGCAGATCCCGCCTCTTAAACTTGGTTGACTTTTTCGAGACAGTCACCAAGGCCATTGATGAGGGAAAGGCAGTCCATACAGCCTACCTCGACCTGGCAAAGGCCTTCGACACAATACCCCACTCAGGTATCATCGAAAAACTCATCAGCTTGAATGTAAACCCATACATCACAAGATGGGTTGCAAACTGGCTAAGCGACAGAACCCACAGGTCAGAGTTGCTGGAGCCATGTCAGACTCAAAGCCTGTCACAAGTGGTGTCCCACAGGGCTCAGTCCTGGGTCCACTCTTGTTCGGCATCTACTTTTCTGAAGTACAAGCAAACACAGGAGGGTTATGGCTGACAAAGTTTGCAGATGACTGCAAACTGGGCGCCATAGTCGAAAACACATCTGACACAGATATCCTCCAGAAGGGCCTCACAGAAACGGATAACTGGTGCCAGAGCCATGGCCTGAAGTTAAACGCCAAAAAATGCATAGTCATACCCTTCGGGAAAAACAAGGTTATAGGTGGCAATCCACTGAGCACAGAAAAAGTCATCAGGGATCTGGGGACCCAAGTTGACAGTAGCCTTTCGTTTGACACTCATGTTGCTAAAGTAGTTAGGAAAACCTTCTATATCGCCCACCTGATCATGAAGGGATTCACATCTAGATCAAGGGAGGTCATCATCCCCCTGTACTTATCACTCATTTGACCTATGATTGAGTACAATGCCCCATTCAGAATGTATCTGACCAGACACCTGATGCAGCTTGAAAGGCCCCAAAAGTTCCTCACCAAAAGGATAAAGGGTCTCAAAAATATGTCTTATGCTGCCCGACTGAAAGAACTCCAGCTCTATTCAGTCTCATACCGCTTGCTCAGAGGTGACCTGTGCCTGACATATAAGGCCATGTCAAACCCAGATTTGATGAATATGCTTCACCTCAAAAAATCTAGATCCCTCAGAACCACAAGGGCGAAAGACTTAAACCTTGACACGGTTATAAATAGAAGGTGCTGGAGGGACAGATTCATCACCCAGAGACTCCCTATGCTGTGGAACAAAATCCCAGTACATGTGAGGCAGAGCACCTCGCTGGCCTTGTTCAAGAGGAATCTTGACCAATGGATGGAAGATCACAGATATACCCCAGGGATTACTTCAGTGTCACTGCTTGACAGAGGCACAGAAAAATGATAGGCATAGTTTTTATTCAAACTAAAGGGGTGGCGAAAGCCACATAACTATGGGCTAGGCTTATAAATGCCCTTGGGCAGATAGCCTAGTATGAACCTATGAACCTATGAACCTATATATTAATACATATGGAAATATAGTTGTAGGTGTCAGTATGCATACACACTCACTACAGGGAACAGGTGAGAGAAATGCAGCAACCTGAATTTACAACACAGCATGAATCATGAGAGACTTACTAACCTTCACACTCACAGAACACTGTCGACAGCATACCAGCATGGTCCACGCCCTTACAATCTGAAAGGGCAACGCCTATCTCACATACCCTTTTATAGCACTGTCCTGAAATCACAGTGAGACATGCAATCAGTACACAACTGGCTGCATGCAATTAGAAAATGCTCCCTTATAATTGGTGCAGAGGCCATCACATGGACATATGCAGATACCTACAAAAGCATCCAGTACTAACACTCCATACATGCAATATATTCATTGCACCAAACCGATGGAGAAAGAGAGAGAGAGAAAAAGAAAGAAAGAGAGAAAGAAAGAAAGAAAGAAAGAAAGAAAGAAAGAAAGAAAGGCAGTGATAAAAAAAACTGCATTGTCACAGCAACAAAACCAGCAGCAGCAGCAGCAAACAGCAATTAGCACCAGTGACACAGCAACAGCTGACACAAACACAGGTAATGCAAAGTAGCAGGTTAATACTGTGTTTACTGTGAAACCTCCAAATGTATCATAGTTCACTATCTATAGGTATGTCCATGAGATAGGTTGTGTGTACATAGTCCTGATATATATACATATGTAATATTACTGTACATGTCTTCCATACTTAAAACTTTCTTAGCTTAGAACACAAGGCCAGTTATCAGTAGTGATTCACAGAAGTGCTGAGAAGCTGTGTATTATGTGGAATTAGTGTACCAGTGAAATAACAAGCTAACAAATAACAAGCATATAAACAAAGCTAGATTCAGGAGGCTTGGATGTAGTGTATGCTACAGCAAACAAGGTGTACCAATGTCAGTAAGATACAGTTCAAATATGCAGGCACTATAAACCTTAAACCAGAAGTTCCCAGCTATGAATGGCAGAGTACAGCCCATTCTCACACAAGAGTGCAGACCACAAACCTTGTTAATGTTAAATAACTGGCCTGAAGCCCAACTGCTTATACCGGAACTAATACACTTGGACACTGGGCTCTCAATCAGCAGTTCCCAACTTAGAAGGATGAAAGCTACCTGTCCTGCCACCACAGTGCTTGCCACAAACCTTCCTAATGTAAAACAACTGGTCTGAAGGCCAAGTGCTTAATCCAAAAGACTTAGAATGATAGCTACACTTTAATCAAGTTACAACCAAGCAGTAATAACTACAATTTAATACTTTATGTATAGAATGTGTACCATATATTGCTGAGATACTCTGCTGATATCCTGTTTGTGTACTTTTCCAGGGAGATATGGCTCCAAAAAGGAACCCTGCATACTCTGCTGCAGAGGACGAAGTGATCCACCAGAGCCTGGTGTGTGACTATGACATCCTGTTTTCACGCACCACCCAGAATCAGCAGGAGAGGTCTGCACTGTGGCAAAACCTTGTCAGCAGGATAAATGATGTTGGCATGCATGATAGGACATATGAGCAGGTGAGACATCACTGCAGTGATTTGATTAGAAATGTCTGCCAGCGTGCTGCAGATATCCACAGGCAACAGGTTGCCACAGGTGGGGGGTGGCCACACATCCCCCCCTCACCAGACAGGATGGGCTACTGCTAAGTGTCATGGATCCAGCCCCAGAACAACAACAGCTTCAGACTTGCATCATGATGGAGGTTGGATCCACACAGCAGCAAGACACTGAGCATGCAGGTAAGATGCCATATGTACATATGACTGTTCTGTACACTGTTACTTCATGCATGCATAAGGTGTGCACGTGGTATGTATCTGTCATCATGATATGTAATTGTGCATGTGTGATACTGGCATTATGAGCAGCTGATGTGTATAAGGGAACTTTTGTACTACTGTACTGTATCATATGCAAAAACAATGGCACACTTGTGCCCACTGACATTACTTTCTTCATATTTCCAGGTCCCTCCCATCTATCAACGAGGCAGGCCATACATGCTGGTGAGTGTGTTTATCATTACCTGAAAAACTATTTATAATACTAGTAAGAGTAGTGTAACTCAGTAGTATACATGCTGGTGAGTGTGTTTAATAATACCTGCAATACTCAAGTTAATATTAGAAAGAGTAGTGTAACTCAGTACTGATGTGTGTGTGTACTGTGGGGTGTGCATGTGTGCAAATGTGCCTGTGCCCATGTGTGCATGTGTGTGTGTGTCCATGAGTGCATGTGTCCATTTCTGAATGTGTGCATTTGTATTGAAGTGCATCACCGTAAAATATGTCTTGAGACTGTAATCTGTGTTCCTTGTTTTCCTCCCGTAGGTTCTGGTGCTGCTCTGGTGACCTGCAGCAGGGAACCTGAATCTTGTGCCCCAGGTACTGATGATGAGGAAATGTCTATAATGGTGCAGGAAGGTGTGTCTGGGTCCGCCATTGGTCAGCCAATTGACAGTACACAGCTGTCAACCCCTTCAATGCACAGTCATCCTGCCGTTACATCCTTTGTCACCATTGTCCCTAGGTGATGGACAGTATGCATTGGGCATAGATCAGGGTAATGTGGTACCTGTGGTACATGCATCCCCACAAAGCAGCCATGAGCAGGGTCCTCCAATGGTACCACGCAGACAGTCGCCCATGGGTTCTCGTGGGGCATCCGTGGCATACTGCCTCTGGCGGCGTGCCCAAGGAGGTATGTCAACCTCCACTATGTTTTGGACTGTTATGCAGGCACAGGCGTGTATGGAAAGGTACACCAGACAGGGTCTGAGGGAGCTGACAGCATGTCGCACAGCCATGACAGATGGCATGCGTGACATTGCGAATGCTATTCGTAATTTCACAGATGTCATTGACAGACGAGGGGACATACAACAGCTGCTCCACAACCAGATGTCCATGGGCCAGGGCGATGGTGTGCGTTTGTGGCATCGACGTGGCCATATGCCGGCAACAGTACCAGCTGGCAGTTGCCGTGGGCGACAACAGGCCCACTCACGCACCTCAAGTGCCAGCAGCAGCCCCAGCAATGCTGGGTTAGTGCTGTCATCAGGATGCCCCAGGAGACCACGTGCACATGGCTCTGGACAGTCCTAACAGGGAACTGTGTCCAGTCAAGACACACCCACTTCCGATGACAGTACCCAGTCTGGGTTAGTACCGGATACGGTCTGTAGCACCCCTGCCAGGCACAGGTACCGTGTCCATGCCCACATACACTGATCTGGATGACCTGACAGGTGCTGTCTGTGGCTGTCCACAAAACCCTGTACATGGCAGCCATTATGTGGGACTGTGTGCGTGCTTACACACATGCAGAAATTTAACACCTAGGGCAAACACATACACACACACACTGCACCAACACTGGTCCACCCTGTACTGCTGCCCCTCACAAACACACATACACACACATGTCAATTGGTGGTGCCAGTGGCTGGCTTGGGCATACCTAACCCACACCCTGTGCATATGATGACACTGTGCCACCTCCTGCATACTACAACATCAGTGCAGGAAAAGGTAAACACGTTGCTGATGCACAGGGTGACTACATAGATGTGTACAAGTAGTAACATGTTGGTAACTGTTCACTGTTCCACTATGATTGTGTGTATATCCCAGCATTCCTGCTGCAGTAACTGTATGAATGTCTTGAATTGTTATCTGCACCCATACTACTTACCAAAGTGTACCAGCTGCACACCATCACATGCTACCATTGACTATGGGAATGTGCATCATGTGCTGTATTGTAGATTCAGCTATATGTATCTGTTCTGTCACACATGCATTTACACACACCCTGCTACCCCACACATGCACACACTCACCTGCCATTTCCATTATTTATTACCCTACATGAGTAGCTGTCGACACATGACAGGTACACATTTGAAAAGTGCACTATTTGGATTACTACCGATTTCCTCTTCTCTACCTGTACTCACAGGGTGCAGGCAACCTCATTAGTTTAAAAGTGTAATGTGCATCAGGTACTGTGGTTCCCTGATTGCCACATCCAACATGTTTTCCATACGGAAATGCACACACAGAAACATCCCACATCCACACACTTGCCACATTCAGGTTTCAAAACACTATCTAGGTATGTTCTGGTACATGTGCGTGTTACAGTAGCATGTAGCACTATACTGAGTACTGGCAGTTGTCTGTTGTCATGTTGTTTGTATAGGGTGCTGTCAGCATCACTGTTTGTTAAGGGAAATGTGCACCATGCAGTGCGTAGCCCCATTTGGCAAAAGCCACATCCCACCCCCAGCACTGTGCATACACACTAAAACACATACTTTCCATTTGCAAGATTCAAACCCCTACCTTAATGTGTTATGACACTAAAGACAGACACATTAGCAGAGTGCGCTATTTGCATTCTAATGCTGTACTTAGAGGGTGCTGACATCATCTGTGTTTAGGAAGAAGGATGTGCACCCTGTAGTGTGTTCTCCCAGTTGGCAAAAGGCACTTTTCCCTCACAGCATTATGCACACACACAAACCCCACTCACATTAACTCACATACATTCTCTTTGCAGGATTCAAACCCCTACCTAACTATGTTATGACACTAGAGACAGACGCATTAGCAGAGCACACTATACGAATTACTGGAGAGCTTTAATTCAGGTAATATAGTTATAGAGTGCTGACATCATCAGTGTTTCAAAAGGGGAATCTGCATCCTGTAGTGTACTTTCACAGTTGCTAATAGGGGCATTTCCTGCACACACATCGATGTGTTTGAGGTTTGCATATGTGGGGGATCCAGTACTCCAGTGTGATTAGTATATGGTTCGATTGCAACAATGAGGGATATACTTCAAGTGGTGAGCATTTTGTACTCATGTTTGTGATGATCAGGTCTAGTATATTTTCCCCTCTTGTGGGCATGTTGACTACTTGTTCCATAGCTAAAGAGTTTCTGAACTATGGGAACCCTAGAGCTTGGGTATTGTGGCTTGAGTAATGTTCACAGTCTATGTTTGGGTAGTTGAAGTCACCCAGTATGATGGTGTTTGCAGAGAAATCTATACTCTCCTGTGTCTTCATGAAGGCTGTGTGGGATTCCTGAGTTTGAGAGGGTGATGTAAGAGCTCCTCTGTGTCTCTTTTCATGTGGTCCAGGGAGGTACGTCTCAGGTTGTTCACATCATGTGGGATGCAGCGTGTCTGGCCATGTCATTTCTGTCCGTGGTCTGGTATCACCTTTGGTGACATAGGTATTCATATGTCAGCTGGTGAGCATTTGCAGTGTTACCTACTGAAAGTGGTACAGCTTGTTTGTTGTACAATGGACTACATTCAGCCCTGCTTACAGTAGCTATGTTTGCATGCATGTTTCCTTGCAGTTACCCTGGAATACTGATCCGACCTGCCATGCAGAGTTACACAGCTTCTGTGGACCTCTAGTGACATCTGCATAGCTTACTATATGTATGTTCATGTCTCACTTGACAGAATGTCACTGTTTCTCCTGTTCACATGTACGTTGCCTGTGACACTTTGCATATGACTTACCTGGCATCTGTCCATGTGAGCAGTCATATATGCCACTGCAGGACTCTAAACCTGATGATGCACACACTTGAAACATTCCTCAGCATGGAGAACATCGCTATCTGTGCAGTAACAGATACCGGATTTAGGGCTACCAACAGCACCCCAGCACTACCAAGTTATACCTCATACCATGCTTTTCAGGCCCAAAACTTGCACAAAACCACAAAAGGAGGGGGGTGTATTGATATTCATCCAAGATACCCACACCTCCAGGTTGGTGGCAAAGCACCAAACATCAGAGACTATCCATATGCAAGTAACAATAGGTAAAACTGCCTTCCAGGTTATAGCCTGCTACAGACCACCCTCACAAACACAAGAACCACACTTGGCCTTCCTGAAAACAG
>NC_056749.1:711352346-711372609 GCF_019279795.1 Protopterus annectens
CTTACCACGCACTGTCCTTGCTCCAGCCCAGACTGACTCCTCTACTAGCCAATTTTATAACCCTACAACACTTAACCCATTATCGCTTTCTCTAGTTCCCTGGCTCACTACCCCTTCTATGCTTTCTCCTTTCTATACCCCACCCTTACACCCTAACCTTTACCTCCACTTCATCATATCTGTCTCCCATACTCTTTTTCCCTTTTTTCTCTGCCAAAGTATTCTGAATAAACTTGTTCCTTTTGTTGTTAGCCCCTTTCCTGTGTTGAAAAGAACCTACCATTCTTCTGACACCTTTACATGAGGTGTATGCATTGTTCCACTCTGTTGTTCCTAGACCACATCATCTGCTTAATTAGCCTCTAATACTTGCTTTGCCTCTTTTTACATTCTGCTCTTTTGAATGTTTCATTTTTTTCCCTAACTATCATATGCATAATAGTACTGCACACTATACTGACTTTCGCTACATGTCCTGTTATCTATGATAGTTTGTCAACCTTGCCTTAGCAGTCTTTTTAATGTGCATGTTATTATCTGCTATAGTCTGTAAACAAAGCTTTACCTTTATATTGTATTTTATTATCTGTATGATTGGAACTTTTGTCCCCGGGCCTCCACTGAAAATGGACATGTATCCAGTCGGACTATCCCGGTCAACAAATGTAAAATAAATAAAAATAAAATAAATAAATAATAATAAATAAAGAGGAATGTCATTTACAGCTAAAACGTACAGCAATGGAGGCATCTTTTGCCCCCATTTATGCTGACCAGTATATGGGCTTTGTCAAAAACAAATTATTTATGATGTGTCTCTCATCACATTTAGGTCAGCTGACTCTAGCATAACATGCATTCAGAATTCTCTTTACAAAGAAGATGTATATTTGATCATCCAGAAAAATACTGTTTGACATTCAAACATCTTACATAAATCAGAGTGATAATCAAAAGACATAAACTTATTTACACAATTATAGCTAATCATGCTAGCATATATGACACAGGGTAATTTACAATTTTTTTACAAAACTTCAGCCAGTCATGCTAGCACAGTTAACAATATCTAATATCCGCATGTTATTCCCCCTTTGAAGACTCAAGCTATATTTTCAAGTGACCTGGGAAAATCGTCATTTGAGAAACATGGGGCTGCCTGAAAATGTATCAGTACATACCTCTTTTTGACAGTCCTTCTGTGTTAGCATTATAGACCCCACTACAGTGTTGCACCATCATGTCATATGCTAGTAACGCTATGCTCCACCTCAGTAACTTGGCATTTTGCTTACTGACTCTATTTAGCTATGTTAAAGGTTATGTTCTGTAATTACAGTGAATTTTCTTCCATATCAGAAAGGCAATGCTCATACTATGGGTAGGCATTCTTTCTCCACAGCTGCAAAACATTCTTCCTTGGGTTGCAGTCTACAGCTGAGATATAACACGGGATGCTCTTCTCCCTCAGAGCAAACCTGGCTGAGTACAGTTCTCATCTCATAAGTTGAAGCATCCACTTGCACAGCAAATTCCTTGCTGTAATCTGGACTGGCTAACACAGCGGTGTCCTCCGAAAGCATCTTTAAGTTTTTGGAATACCTGCTCACAATCTGTGGTTCACACTACCTTATCAGGCTTGTTATTCCTTGTTAGGTCAGTAAGGGGCACACATTTTCTGACCCTAGAAATGCTCTCACATGCTTTTTAGTAAGAGGAACAGGCCACACCTGAATAACCTCCACTTTGGTAGGTTGTGGCCTAATTTTACAATTCCTTACTCTGTGTTCTAGGTCTGAAACCTCTGCCATAGCCCCCTGACACTTAATAGCCTTAATGGGCAACCCTGCCCTTTTTAATCTACCTTAGACCTCTCTGACATGTTGAAGGAATTCTTGCCAGGAATGACTCTAAATGTCAATATCATTCAAATAAGCAAGATCATAGTCTCCTGCTCCTACCAAGATATGACCTGCTACATCTGGAAGGTTGCTGGGGCATTCATCATCCCAAAGGGCATCCTTGTAAACTCATATAATCCAAAAGCTCTTACAAAAACTGACCACTCTCTAGCAATGGTAGTCAAGGGCAGCTGGCAGTATCCCTTGGTCAGATCAATAGTGGTCAGATACTAAGCCCTACCCAGCTGTTCTAAAGCTTCATCTGTTCTAGGCATTGGGTACACATCTGACTCTGTATAACTGCTTAACTTTCTGTAGTCTACACAGAATCTTACACCACCATCTTTCTTTGGTGCCAACTCTACAGGGGAAGCTGAAGGACTACTGCACTCCTGGATTAGCCCCAGCTCCAACATCTCCTTTAGCTCCTCCTACGAAGTCTGTTTGACTCACTCCAGTACCCTAAAAGGAGCTTGCTTAATAGGCCTTTGGGGTCCTGTATCCACATGGTGCTGCACTAGGTGGGTATACCTAGGTTTCCCAATGAATATGCCGCCAAACTCCTGTAACACCGTTCATATTTCTTTAATCTGAATAGGGCTAGCTGCTGAGATATTGCTACCTCTCAGAGCCTCACTGAGGAGATCAATCACCAGATCCCCCTCAGACTCCTCCTGACATCCACCACATATACTCAGCGCTAGGGCCTCCCTATCTTAATATGGTTTCATCATGTTAACATGATACAACTTATGTCCCTGCCTCCTCCCTACCTTTTGGCACTGCTCACAGATCTTGTTACATCCTTTGAAATCCCAGGTCAATAAAAATTCTGCATAAAGCAATTCTTGGCATGCTTTACACCTATATGATCTCAAAAAGGAATGTGATGGGCTATGGCTACAGGTGCTAGATGGTAGGCTCTGGGCACTACCAACTGCCAAATTACTTCACCCTCTAACCCTCCCTCAGGCTTACACTCTCTGTACAGTAACCCTTTACTCCAGTGTACAGACTCCCTCTTTCCATGAGCATCAGGTACCTGCTTGGCTACCTCCGTAAACTTTGTAAAGTAGGATCCAAAAGCTGAGCCTGTCTCAACTATATATTTGTAACCACTCTCAGTTTCCCCTTTACAAGCAACCTAGTACCTTTTGACAGCGCTGCCTCACTGTCAGCCTGGGTAATACCACTCACCTCTGTCTTTGCGGACACCACATCCACAGGAACACCAGTACCTACCAACAGCTGTGGTTCACCTTCAGGCTCACAGCTACAAGGTAGTTCCCTCCCTGAAGTAACCACATCACCAGCCCAGCTTTAGGCATAGGATCTGTCTGGGTCTCCCCCAGGCTACCAGACCTACATGCCTGTCACCAAGATTGACTGTGTGTAACTGCATGCACACTAGGTACTATATGAGCAAAATCATTCCCTATTAAGACATCTGCAGAGATATCCTCAAACACACCTACCTGATTATTCCTTTTCCACCCTCCAAGTCAAGATGAACCCTGGCCAAAGGTATTTGGAATGAGGCCCCACCCAAAACTTTGACTGGTGTGGACTGCCCAAACAAGTACTGCACCTCCTTAACCACTGTAGGCCTCACAATGGTTATATCAGAAGTTGTGTCTCTCTTAGCAGTGGTCTGTATTACATCCACTAAGATAGGATACACCTTCTGGTGATAGTCTGGCACCTCTCTTGTTTCCAGACAACTTAACACTGGCATTCTGGCATTCTCACTTGCTGGCTTCCTCACCTTTTGTTTCTCACCTTGCTTCAATGGATATTTGTATGCTACATTGTCCTCTGATTACATTTGAAACATCTAATCCCTGATCCTGACTGTGCATTTGAAGTGGCTTCCACTAATACTGGTGAACTCTGTTGGAGTGGATTAGATTGTCCCCCATGGGTTCCCGTATGTCTATGTGCAGCACTGAGTATCCCTTTCTTATGCAGCAGACCCCTGCTCACCAAGTGGATCCCCTTTTTTCCCCAACTCATTTGCAAAGTAACATTCTTAGTCTGCCAACCAGATCCTCATGTCCTCAGGCAAAGTGCTGAGCACTTGTTCCCTCACCAAAAGGTCACTCACCCACCTGTGAAAGTAAGTGCTTAAATCAGCAATGTAATCACATACACTTTCATCTGCCTTCTATGTTCATGATTTTTTTCTATACATTTCAGGGGTTAAATTGAAACAATCAAGTGATCATTGTTTTGTTCTATCATAATTCAAATAAATCAATATCAGAAGTTTAGCAATTCTATTAACAGTTCTACCTTGTAGTAAGGGAGTCATGAACTGTATCCAGAGCCCTTGGTCAACATTATACTGATTACATAGCCTCTCAAATGTATAAATAAAACTATCAAAGTCATCTCCCTTCCTGTACTGAGGAAAATATTTACTGACCTTTATGGCTTCTGGGGTTCAGTCATTCCCTTCCCCATTACCTCCATGAACCTGTCGAAGGGTTGGAAGTTCCTTTTTGTGCTGTTTCTGCCTCTCATTTTTTTCAGCTTCCATCTCCAAATGCTTGGTCTCCAGTTCCTTTTCATGCTGACACTGCTCCTCCCTCTTCTTAGCCTCCAAATATCGCAGTTCATACTGACTCTGCTTCTCTTTCTCTCTCTCCTCAAGCTCCAAATGTCTCAGTCTCTCTTCAGTCTCCAATTCATGTCTCCTTAACTCCAAATGAATGTTTAAGTCATCTGAGGAAAAGGTGAACTGTCTTTTCTTGGATGGCTGTTTATCCCCAATGCCAAACTGGATATCCTCTGAGCTGCTGGTCTGCTGTGCAGCTGTGACTAAGGCTGACAGCATTGCTTCCTTAGGTTGGCATGCACTAGTCCTTTGTCTTTGCACACCTTGGCCATTTGGTTCCTTGTCAGCTTGCTATAATCCTCTGCTGACATCTGTGCCTGCTGTCCCTGACAAAAGTGACTAAAACATGAATAAAACTAGTGTGACAATGAAACTCTGCACATTTATCTTGTGGCTGTTGAGAGTATACACCTTGGTGACAGCTACCCATAGGCTACTAAATAACAATTAAAATCCCACAACATTGACACCAATATGTGACAAGCCCTCTTAACCCTAGGGAAGTAACTAAGGAACCTCAGTCCTCACCACTGTTTCTGGTAAGAGAGTGTCACTAAAAGCAGTGATAGGTATACACAGCTTCTCCTAAGAGAACACTGAGAACAGGTTCCAAACCTGGGAATGGACTATATGCTTCACTCCAGGTCCCGAAATCAGTCTCCACACTAACCACCACAGAGCACCATGTCCTAGTTCTAGGCAACCCAAGCATCTCCTATGGAACTGGCTTCCCAACAATGTGAGGCTGAGTTCATCTATTACCTAGTTTAGGACCACCTGGACAAGTGGATGGGGAGCAGGAAATTTACAAAGGGCCTGGCACCCATGTCCCTTATGGACAGATGTAGCTTTAAATGCCACCCCTCAATTTCCTATTTGGATACAGGACATAATTATTATTTTATGAAAACTTGGCTAGGCTTAGAATACCCCTCCCCGGGTCATTAGCCTAGCCTAGTAACAGTCTATGAATTGATGAATATATATATATATATATATATATATATATATATATATAGATATATATGAACATGAGTGCAAATAAATGAACACACACATGTGTATATGTACATGAAGCAAAGGCCCAAAAGACAAGTGCCTTACAATCCTTGGATGTGGATAGTATCTCTGCCATGCACACTAAGTGCCTTATTGCATTTGCAGACTTGATGAACTTCTGAAATCTTATCAGTCTCAATTTTGCATTTAGTAGTTTATGTATGAAAATTATATGTTTTCTTACATATTAAATTACATTTTCATTCAATAAAATAGCTATTAATATAGAGAAAAAAACATCAAACTCTCTACGGTTCCCTATTATATTCTTGAAAGCCGACAGTGTTGAATCCAGCATTGTTGACACGAGAATAGCGAAAGTGCAGAACGTCGAATGGGTAAACAGAAATCTCCAGAAGGGGAGATTTCCATTTACTTGAATGTAGTGCGGTCTCAGAGTTGGTATATTTAAGTAGGGGGTGAGGGGGGTGCAGCCCCCCATGGGAGGTGCAGGGGGGCTTGCCCCCCTGCCTATACCCTTTAGATTTCCTTTTTTTTTTAATTTTTTCTGAACATTCGATATTTTAATGGTTTGATCATTAAAGGTCGACCTTTAATGATTCGAACCATTAAACTTTCGATGTTCTAATATAGACCCACTATCTACATATGAGTTTACATCATTTTCGAACTATATTCATGAAATAGTAATACACTGATTATAGAATGCAAATCAAGATTTATCAATTATAGAATTCAATTTTATCAAGTAGTTAAGATGTCATTATTTGCTGCTTTCATCTTGATTGTGGATACTTTATTATGACATGCAATTGTGACAAACCTAAAAAAAAAATCTGTAAATGAGTGTGTATTCTTATTTTTACATTTTTTTTCAACTAATTTCCTAGCTATTATTAGCAAATGCCAGAAAACTGGGAACTAAATCCTGGGAACAGATCCAAGAAGTGGAACATTAAACAGTACAAATTTACATGACTGAGATGCTTGCATAAAATAATGTTTTTTTTTTCAAAAGGAATACAAAAGTTTACAGTTATATAACATGCATTAATAGGGTACTTTTACCAAAGATTTTTATCTGTGCAACCAGTGTCATCTTTTTTTGTATACTTTCAATACCGTGTGGGGTAAAAAGGATTTATCTTAAAACTTCCAATAAAATAATCTCCAAAATAAAGAAGAAGGTCTATTTTTAGGATTGTAGAATCATTTTATCTATTTCTGTAACAGTTAAGCCACTTTTTTGTGAAAAATATTTCCAATAGCTTAATTTGACATGTATTTTATAATGTCTTATTATTTTAGATATTTTGAATAAATACGACCTTTCTCAGTCATCATTCATTTCACAATTATTTAGGACATCTATAATAGAGACATTGTTTTTAGCTATACCTGAAATTGAGTCAGCTCTGGAGATTAAAAAGTGTTTATTTTGCTATACTTTAAGCCAAGTATCCACGTATAAATTATATTTACTCATTAAGAAATGTGTGTTAAGTACTTTAGTCCATTTTAACCTTTGACTCCAAGAAATCAAATCTCTAGTTTTTAAACTGAATATTTTTAGAAAGTTCTGAACATCTATAGAATCTGGCATGAAAGCTATTAGGAATTATACAAAGCATCAGGTTTTTATTTCTGGATATTTATATATAAAATTATCAAATGATATTATTATATTGATAATATAGTTGGACTTTGTTGGATTATTAGAGTGTTTGAAAAAAAGCATTTTATAGCTATTTCTTGTTATCATTTAGAATTTGCATATGTTGTATTTTTGTTGTTGTTGTTTAGCCAAATGACTTCTTGCAGTTTTATTTTTTTTCCAGATAGTCTAATAATCAGAATTTAACCACAGGGCCGCTGTTTAAATGACAGATGTTATTATACATGATTTTAAATCAGTAAAACCTGCTCACTTTTTACAGTTTCTCATTTTGTGGACCTAAGCTATTCTGGGATTATTAGGATACGAAAATATTTTAAGCATAAATGATTGAACTGTTTACTCTGTTCTTCAGATGGAGGTAAAATAATCATTTTAATCAGTATTTTCCTGTCTTCCATAGCAAAGAATGGGTAATTCCTTTTGTTTATTTGCATATTAATATTATCTAGGATTTTGTTATAGTTTATTGCTGGCATTTCATTCAATTACTACCAGAGTAATCCCTAACATATTTTATCTGTTTACTGTCTGTTCCAAATTCCTGTTGACTTCCAGCAAATCATTCAATTCTTTTCTCATCAGTTGGGTATGCATTTTATTTTGACTGAACTTTAAAACAGATATGAATTCAAAATATGTCTTGATGATTTTTTTATATTTATTAATGGAAAATGAGTACTGCCAATTGTCAACAATATGTCAACAGTTTTTAGGTTCATATGTTCAAAGGTTTATACTGGCATAACAGCCACTGGGGCCTTTATAAGCCAAGTCAAGTATTCCAATTGTATCCTGCAGGTTTATGCGTCTTAGAGATTATTTTAAGGAGTATATGCAAGCGGGTGCAAGGTTTACAGATTGCTTCAGTACATAGGACCTATACCTGGGATATTTCCTTACCGTTACTGTCTGTTAATTAAAATAATTTAATTTAATATAGAAAAAGAATTCTGGTAGGGCTGATTATTAAGGTATATGGCTTTACCTGAGAAATGATGAACATCCAACTCCTTAAAAATAGGACTACTTTGCAGAGTCAAAGGCTTTATTTAGGTCTAAACTAAGTTTAGATAATGTTTTCTTATTGTTACTAGTGTAATCAATTAAAGTAATTATTCTTTTTAATTTATCGGCCTTTCTAGTTAATATAAGTATATATAAGAAGTAAAGATGGACAAGAAAAATTTATAATCAACATTGTTGAAATAGGACTATAAGAGTAACAGAGAGATGGATCATTATATTGTTTTAGTAAAGGAGAGATTAATGCATATCTCCATTTTAGATGAATGTTTAACATCTGTAAATACTTTCAATAAGAAAGATAAAACATTATGAGGTAACATTTAGTTGATACAGATATAATACTGACATTATCTGGTACTTTATTTTCTTTCAGCTTTTTATTTCTTTTTTTTATTTTTGAGATAGAGATAGGTTAATCTATTTTTTTCTTTAAGTAATTTATTATTCATATTCTTATTTAAAATGTATCACTTAACTTTGCCATATGCTCTAATATTATTAGACAAATTGATTTCTTCTGATATTTTTGAAGCAACCCAGAATGTATTCAACATCATTAGCCTTTCTATTACTTACTGAATGGATATACTATTAATATTGTTAGATCTTGTTTTTTTTAATCTTAGAACTAGTTTATATAGATATTTAGTAGTTAACTCATTCAAGCCTGTAGCTTAGCACCCAAAGGTCCATGTTGTGTCCAAACCAGTTTTGGATATAGCTTCATTAACTAAGTAACTTACCAGCTAATCAAAGGAATTATTAGAAAGCCCAGCGAGTTAATAAAATGACATCAGGATTGTTAATCTACAGTGTCCTGCATCTTAATTATTGATATTGAAGTTTAATTTTAATATTTTCATATTTGTCTATTTTTTCATAAATGAGAAACTTACATGCTGTTGAAGGGTATAGTGTAAAATGCATGGTGGGAGACAGAAAAAGTCATTGTCAATGTCCTTTTATATCTTGTTAGTAATTAAGAAATTAAACAATATTACCATATGTACTTAACACTTCAAAAACAAGTGATTTACAAACTATAGCATGGCTTCAGGTGAAGCTTTAAGTGCTGTTGAATAAAACTCAATATTTTCACTGTTAGTTGCACATCTTGAAAGATATTCAGTGTTATTTACTTTGCTAATTATACAATTAAGCATATGTTCTCATATTTTTGCAAAAATTTTATTGAGAAGCATTATGAGAGGAACTTCTTGTCGTCAAGGAAAGCGCATGTTTTAACAAAAGCTTTCTGAAAATGTTTGAATAGGTTGTGCAGTTTCCAAGATAGGACAACTTGTTTCAGAAAGTTTAGTAAAAATATAATTATGGTTTTGTTTGCACATAATGTAGAATTTATTGAAAGACTATGAATACAAGGACTGTTATGATGCAGACAAGAAAACTGACTTTCTTCAGTAGAATTTCAACTTGTCTACTGAAGTAAGTCAGTTTTCTTGTCTTTATCATAACTGCATATATACCTGCATTGTAGTTTGATAATGGACATGTCATCACTTTAGCCTCCTCTAAAGTGGAACCAAATCACTTGTAATATAAACCCTCTCAATTCTATAATGCATATCAAAACTGTATGAATTGTGGGTATAAACAGAGAATCATATGAATTATAGATATAAGCAGAGAATGTGACTCAGAATAATTGGTAACATCTTAAAGGTTAGCTACTGTGGTAAAATGTAATAAAGCCTTGTATAAAGCTAAGAATCTAGGCTTATTGGGCACACTAGTGCCCATTTCATCAAGTATACAGTTGAAATCACCTGACAACATTATATTCCACTTCATATCTAAGGGCAATATTTAGAAATATTTCTTGAAAATTGTAGCTGCAATTCTTGGGATCCAATGCATTCCTTTCCTGAAGTTTAGTCATGAGCATATGCATCATACATTTACATGAATAAATAATCTTAGGCATTGCAACAGAATTTTTCCAAAGAATAAAAGCGTTAAAGCTAGAGCCGACCAACATCACATAGTCCTTTATGTTTAATCTTCTAATATCATCTTCCAAAAAATTGGTTTCCTGAATAAAACAAGCACACTGCGTCTCTTATTGCCACTTTTCAGGCTGTTAATATTCAACAAAACACATTTCAGATGCACCATCTTCTGTTAAAAGCAATTGTAATAATGCTCTGTATAATAACTCTAAGATCATTTGAACTACATGTCTACATATGACCCCAAATCCATAACTATTGGGTCTAATTTGGTGGTGGGTGGTGTCAGTGAGCTAATTTCCTGGAATAGTGGACTTTCCAAAGGGTTCTATGCATTTCTTCACGCTGAGTTTTAATCCATGGTTCTGGCACCAGTTATTCGGGGTCTATATTATATTAGCAAATGCTTTAAATTGTGAATGCTATATAATCGACTCACACAGTCCAAAAATGCAAAATGCGAACACACGGATCAGCAATTTTTCCCAGGGAAAAAGTCGCTGATCCGTAAAAAATGCAAAAAAACCCCAAACACAAAATAAAGTGGGGGGTTTGCCACCCACAGCCCGCTGATGTGGGGGGCTGTGCCCCCACCCCCCCCACTTAAGTATACCAACTCCAAGATTGAATCACAGTGGAGGAAATGGCAAAGTCCCAAAAATGACCCAGTGATTTTTTTCCCTAGGAAAAAAAAAACGCTGTTTAGTGCTTTCGGCATTTTGCCATTTCACGTAACCACATTCAACAAAACAGCGTTCACAAATTTAAGCATTCACTTAAGTAATAGGAACCCATTATTTGTCTGCATTAGATCTTCCTGGAGGATATTAATGTCTTGAGGGGATTGTATGACTGCTCCTAGTTTGCAATCATCAACAAACTCGGTCAGCCATGGGCCATTAATGTTGACCTTGACTTCTGAGAAGTAGATGTCAAAAGCAACTGCCACAGCACAAAACCCTGAGGGACTCCACTAGTGGCCACTGTCATTGTGGAGATGAACTCCTCTGTCCTAACTTCTTGGGTCCTATCTGAGAGCCAGATGGCTATCCAGTGGTGAACTCATAGGTTCATAGGTTCATAGGTTCATACTAGGCTATCTGCCCGAGGGCATTTACAAGCCTAGCCCATCGTTTTGTGGCTTACGCCACCCCTTTAGTATGGGGAACTATACCCATTATTTTGCTGTGCCTCTGTCGAGCAGTGACACTGAGGTAATCCCTGGGGTATATCTGCGATCTCCCATCCATTGGTCAAGATTTCTCTTGAACAAGGCCAGCGAGGTGCTCTGCCTCACATGTACCGGGATTCTGTTCCACAGCATAGGGAGTCTTTGGTGATGAATCTATCCTCCAGCACGCCCTATTAATAGCCGTGTCGAGGTTTAAGTCTCCCGCCCTTGTGGCTCTGATGGATCTAGATTTTTGAGGTGAAGCATATTCATCAAATCTGGGTTTGACATGGCCTTGTATGTTAGGCAAAGGTCACCTCTGAGCAGCGGTGCGACTGAATAGAGCTGGAGTTCTTTCAGTCGGGCAGCATAGGATAGATTTTTGAGACCCTTTATCCTTTTGGTGAGGAACTTTTGTGGCCTCTCCAGCTGCTGCAAGTGTCGGGTCAGATACATTCCAAATGGGGCATTGTACTCAATCATTGGTCTGATGAGTGATGAGTAAAGGGAGACTATAACCTCCCTTGATCTAGATGAGAATCCCTTCATGATAAGGTGGGCAATGTAGAAGGTCTTCCTAACTACTTTAGCTACATGGGTGTCGAATGACAGACTACTATCAACCTGGGTCCCCAGGTCCCTGATAACTTCTTCTGTGCTCAGTGGATTGCCTCCTATTTGGTAGCTAGGGGTAACCTTGTTTTTCCCGAAGGGTATGACTATGCATTTTTTGGCATAAAACTCAGAGTTTTATACCTAATTCCATGACTTTCTTTACAATGCCCAAATAAGTTATTGTGTCAAATGCCTTGGCCAGATAGAGGCAGGCAGTATGTGATATTTTCCTCTAATCCTCTGCCTTTTTGACCTTCTCGAAGAAGTCTATCATATTAACTAGGCATGATCTTCCCTTGAAGAAACCAAACTGGGTTGGACCCACTGTTTGAAGGTTTTCTATGTCATTATTTAGCATTTCCATGATAATTCTTTCCATGGCAAGTGAGAGTTATGGGTCTTTAGTTTCTGGGATCATTCAATGGCCCCATCCCTGTGCAGGGGGCTGATGCTTGAAGTCCTCTATTTGTGCAGCATGAAGCCTGACTGCAGGCTATGGTTGAATACTGACTTTAGTGATGCTGATAGGTCAAGGTTCATGCTCTCAAGGAGACATCCTCTGATATTATCGGGGCCCATCAATGCAGTGTTTTTAGCCTGAGGGAATACATTCAAGACCTGATCTCTAGTGATCATTGGGAGGATTATTTTTGATAGTATTTATTGCTGGGGGGGCTCCAGGAGGGGGAGGATGGGGGAGAAATTGGAGTTGAATTTTATGGCCAGTAGAGTTGCTTTATTTTCTAGCTCTGTGTATGTGGCTCATTTACAATTAGCTCTGTACATTGTTGAGCACTGCCTTTGAGGTTATGGACATAACTAAAGAAAAACATTGTGTTTGTCCATGGCCTGGGTTGATATTATGATCTCAGAATTAACTTTGGTAGGCTTGATTTGACCTCTGAGTTGTTTGTTTAGTCTAATCAGGAAGTTTTTGTCCTAAGATTTGCCATGATTTTCTTCCTGCTGTTCTGCAACCTATTTATGTAAGGATCCCACTGGGTGGCTTGTTTTCAGAGTTTGCTCTGAGTTTATTTCTGGTAGGCAAAGTTGCCTGACTGCTTCCATTACCATGATTGTACAGTGTTTCTGTGAACAATTTCACTTAGGTAGCGGTGTTCTCAGGATTTGTGGAGGTTTTAATGTGTTCAGATTATCACTGCTATAGGGTAAGCTGGGGTCACAGGCTTTATTTTTATCTGGAAGGAGGCAGCTTTATGGTTTGACCTTACTAGACAGGATGTCATGGGGGGGGAGGTTGTAACATTCTTCCATGTTTGTGAGGACCAGGTCCAGTAAGTTTATGCCCCTAGTGGACTATTTGATCCAGGGTGTTTGAATTTTCAAAGTTGACGAATCTCTGGGCCTGCACACTAGGGGTCATGCATAAATCTCAGTTTATTGCGGGGAACTTAGAGTTGTCTATGAATATAGTATTGGATTGAGTGGAGAGTGTCTTCAATACATCTAAGTATGAAGTATGAATTATGGGTTTCCTGGGTCATAGAGGGGGACCTATAAGATATGGTACTGTTTTTTGGCTATAGTAATTGGACAAGGAGAAGCTCAAGTGCATCATCTTGCATGCCCAGCCTTAAGGTGAGCTTGTCTTGAGACACAATCCCCATTAGTTCCTGCTTTGCCATAGCTGGCCCGACTCTGGTGAAGGCAATGTAGCCTTGCACTGCTGGGGTGTATTAAATAATGTCTCAGTAACTGCACAGATGTTTGCATTCTCCAGAGTGAGGAGAGATAATACCTTTAGATTCCCTTTGGTTGGTTTTGCTGTTTCAGAAGTTTTGTTAGTTTGGCATTGCCTAAAACAGGCAGTATGGGTAAAGATAATGTTTTAGCTAATATAAGCCCAAAAGGGACAGGTGCAGACCATTATTGGCAAAGCAATGTAGTCTTTTGACCATGTACTCCCCTTCCTGACAGATATTGCATCCCCTAGCAATGACACCAGAAGCAAAGCTAATTATTAAAGTCAGTCATCTTCTGTTCATATTGTGGCATCATCCTCAGTGGTGAAGGTAGAATGCTGCTCACTGCTAGGTTCATACTAGCCTAAGAAACATAGTTCAAGAGCTCAGTCATTTGTTTCATCATATAGTCCACTTGGTTATATCTCAGATCATTAACACCTATGTGGCCTATGACAGAGTCATTCTTGTACGTGAGGTTAAGTGACCCAAGTGCATGACTGATATGACAGATCCTTGCCCATGATAGGCAGGTGACCATGATATTCTCTCTCTTTGCTTAGCTTGGTAAGTGGGATGTCTGTGTGTCTCACTATTGTGCCTCATATTATCAGAACACTGGATTGTGTAGTGATGTGCCTTATGGGCTCCAAATTTTCAGAAACCATAGGTTGTGGCAGTATGTCTTGTTGGGCGTTGTTTTTGTGGAGTACTCTTGATGTTTTGGGAGACTTTTTTATATGTGCAGTTTCTGCAAGGTCATTGTGTTTTGGGGAGATAAAATTTAAAAGTCTCACCATATGTGGGTGTATGTGACTGGTCTGTATTATGTGAGGTGGGTGTAGTGTGTGTGCTACTGACAAACTATTTGGTAATGTAAGTGATTTCAGGTGAGGGTTTTGCCACCACTGACATTATATAACTATACCCCCCCACACACACTTTATTCATATGTTTAAGGATTAGGTGATTGTTAATGCACATGCCTCATGACACTCATATTTGCCAGGCCAGCTGTGGAGATAGCAGGGAAATGCATGCTCATGGCTTTGGATCCTGGTTACTTATTCTCTAGGAGGAATGGCACAAGGAAGGTGCACAGCCAATTTGCTTGGTTGCTGTAGCAGTGTTGATTACTATCAAGACTGTCTAAAACTGTGTATGGTCAAGTACATGGGAGTTGGCATCAGACTAGCCAATCAGTGCACAGCTAGGGATTTGAAAAATTAGAGAGGTAGTTGTATAGGAAAAAAAATTAAATTCTTGGTGTCTGTATCTATGCAAAGCACTACTAAGACCTACTGCTAGTAGCTAAGGATACTCAAAACAACCAGTAAAACAATAAAAAGCTCCTGGCAGTCAAAAGGAGTATTTTTAGACTACTGGAACTGACACCCTCACAGGATCCTACGTTATAAAAAAACTTTACCAATGCTAAGTACAGCCTACTAAGCAATGGTATAAAAAGCTTCATACCACCCGCAATCACAGACATCAATGATTACTACACAGAGGTGCACACAAATACCCTGTACCAACAGTTAAGTGACTGCATAAACTCTACTGTACCTGACTGGATCATAACCGGGTCTTCTTGTAAAAATATGCCAGCATGAAGGACTTCAAGTATAAACAGATTATATAACAAGAGGAAGAAACTGTTGTTCAAAATCAAGAGGGATATCACTCTGTAGAGCAAGAGTTCTCTAATAAGCCTGAACAAAAAAATCAGAAATCATGTAAAGTCCCCTAAAGCAAATTACAAGACTAAAATCACATCCCTAGCCAAGGATAATTATAAGGCATTCTTTAACTACATCTGAAGTCTAAAAGGGAATGCCCAGCTATGATGCCGAACTGGTTGTAGATGGGGTGACTTACACTATACCGGAAGATATCACCAAGCTGCTAGCTGGCAGATTCAGCACAAACTTCACCTCTCTAGCCCCACCTACCATATCCTAAAGGATACCTGAAACCATTCCTCTGTCTAGTATCTCTAGAGAACAGGTAATTTAATATCGCACCAAAGTCAAAAACATGGCCTCAATGAGACCATATAATATCCCAGGTTGTTTACCAAACAATCTAAAACATGACCTAGAGGACCCACTTGACATTCTCTTTAATCATAGCTTAAGAACATGCTGTGTTCCTGCAGAATAGAGAACAGCAACAGAAATACCCCTGCGCAAAGGGGGGGGGGGGCATCAACTGACCCTGGGAACTACCGACCTATAAGTCTAACCAGCCTCATCTGCAAGGCCATGGAAAGAATTATCAAGGACCTTATCAACAAGGACATAGGTGACCTCCAAACATTGGACCCAACCCATGTAGGCTTTGTTAAGGGTAAATCATGCTTATTAAATCTGATAGACTTCTTGGAGAATGTCACCAAAGCCATGGATGAAAGTACGACAGTGTACACAGCCTATCTCGACCTTGCCAAGGCTTTCAACAGAATCCCCCACCCTGGCATTATTGAGAAACTCTCCAAGCTTGGGATTAACCTTTATGTTACCAGATGTGTAACCAATTGACTCACTGACAGAACACACTCTGTCAAAACTGGTGACACCACCTCAACCAATAGACCCATCACTAGTGGAGTACCATAATGGTCAGCGCTGAGCCGCTTACTGTTTGGCATCTATTTCTCAGAAGTCCAGACCAAAGTAGATGATCTCTGGCTGGATTACCCAGAAGAACAAATTAACTGAAGATTGCAAACTGAGAGCAATCACTGAGTAGAAGTTTCTCACTAAGAAAATACAGGGACTACAAACAATGACCTATGTGGACAGCCTGAAAACTCTATCACTTTATTCTGTATCTCAAAGCTGCTGAGAGGTGACTTCTGCCCGGCCTATAGTGCAATCTCTGACCCTGCCCTAATAGAAATGCTGCACATTTGCAAGTCAAATGGGACAAGAGTCACTCAGTCTCAGGATCTTAACCTAGCCTATGTCATTAACAGAACATGGTGGCGAGACAGATATGTATCCCAGAGACTGTAGTTTCTCTGGAATAAACTTCCTATTCACATAAAACAGACCTTCTCACTGATCCTATTCAAGCACAACCTAGATAACTGGATGGGAGACTACAAATTCGCCCCTGAGGTGGCACCCATGGCCTTCATGGGCAGGGCTAGCCAGTGTTGATCACAGACCTGCTCTGTTCATAAATTTATTCTGCAAACTACCCAAAAAGAACAAATGGGGATACTTGGGATTAACATGGGGATACTTGGGATTAACATGGGGATACTAGGGATTAACATGGGGATACTTGGGATTAACATGGCTAGGCTTGTAAGGCGCTAGGGTTGCTAGCCTAGTAACCTTCTATGAATCTATGAACAATCAAAGCTTCTGTCGGTGATTCACATTACAGAATTTGACTAGGTAACCCTCAGCTGCCACCAGAGAGAAGCACTAACCCTTCCAGGCTCTTAATCAGATAATATAACTTGAGGAAAATAAAGAATTTAAACACTGAAACTGTCTAAAGTGCAGGAAATTATCAGATTATGCAATAATCTAACAGCAGACACAGCAAGAAAGCAGGAATGCAGACAAATAGTTTCAAATACAGTGGTAAATGAGTACAGCAGTGTAAAACACAAATAATGCACAGAAATAACAAACAATGCATAGAAATACTGGTAATTTGAAAATGCAAGTTACTTATCCAGTGAAGGATACCATTAGATTCATTCAAATTTTCTGTACTGTCTGGCATAGTTAACAAGTTTGCTTGAACCATGCAGAAATTAATCCAGATCTGTACAAATATGATACCTTTATAGATGCTCAGAACAATCAATAAAACTGGAAAATGCTCCCTTACCAATCAAAAGTGGCACATTCAAAGCTTCCCCAAGTGATTTACAGCACAGAATTTGACTAGCCTACAGAACAAGATGGGAACTCTGGTGTTACAGCTGTAAGCGAAGCATTAGGCAGGTAAATATGAAGTATAAAATAATGTACAAGGTAAATAATTATCGCATGTCATACTATAATGAGTCAATAATATTAACACCTAGTAACCTATAATAATATAAGAAATTAGATTAATCAATAACATTTCCATCTGTTATTAGGTATTAAAATTCTTACTCTCCATCGAATGAGCATCTTACAATAATAATAATAATAATAATAATAATAATAATAATAATAATAATAATATTATTAATGATAGGTTTTGAGTAAACTAGTAAGAATCAATGAAATGCCCCTATTTCTGTGTGTGTGTGTGTGTGTGTGTGTGTGTGTGTGTGTGTGTGTGTGTGTGTGCGTGCGCGCATGCGTGCGTGTGTGTGTACATGTGTGTGTATGCCTGTGTGTATGTTGCATATTATCGACATCCAGAAACATCAACATTCAAAACATATATTTCTACATGTAAAAAATCAATGACATAACTAAATGAATAACTAAGTAACTAAATAAATAAAACAAAGTCAAGGCAAATAAAACCCTTTCCTTTTCTAAATGGCACTATTATACATCAAACCCTATTCCAAGTTTTGCACAGTAGTGATACTCTTAAAAAAAAGTGATTTTGGTAAAGCAATGTTTTGGGCTGGAGTTAGAGTTAGCAGACATGAGTCAGGTAGGCGGGATGGGGGGTGGGTATATGATACTGAGAAGAAAGCCAAGGCTTTGAGATGGTCTACATAGCTTTTATGATTTAAGCCCTTGACTTTGTAGCAAAAAAGCACTGTGGTCTTTCCAGTTGTGATAAGTGATTGGACAGGTACAATGTCCAATTATACAATGTTATACAATTATACAATGTCATTATACTCAAGTGATCAGGCTGAGTGCCTAGTACAGTCGAACAATTACATCCCTGAATCAGGACACACGACCTTTAGATATAAGCTGTGTGATGGCAGGACAGTTCATCATCAGCATAGGTTCCCAGATCCCTAACACCAAGATCAACTTTCAAGGGTGCTTAGTCAATACGATAGATTTTTTTATTTATTTTATTTTATTTATTTTACATTTGTTGACCGGGATAGTCCGACTGGATATATGTCCATTTTCAGCGGAGTCCCGGGGAGAAAAGCTCCGAAACGGTTAACAATGACAGATAGTTACAGAGACAGGTTGACAATTTACATAATATACAATAAGAACAAGTTTTACAATAGCAGATACAATTAGTTACAGTACAGTATGTTAGAGATGATTAGTAACTAGCAGAGTAATACAAGAAATGGCCTAGTCTTTAGCTAATATTTGTTATTCTAAATTGACCTCAAAGGTTAGATTGCTCATAGGACTGTTGTGTTTGGTGAGAATAGAGTTAGTCTGGGTTTGTGCAAGGACAAAGCCAGTGAGATTTATGGTAGATTTTTAGTTCTTTTTTGAATTGATCTAGTGATGGTAACATTGTGAGGTTATTTGGAAGGGAGTTCCAAACCTTGCCAATGATATTTGCATAGAGTGTGTCACCACCTTGGTTATAGGACTTGGTTGTTTGTACTAAGAGTTTGTTTGATGAGCGAAGTGAGGTTAGATTGGTGTAAGGGGTCAGTAAGTTTTTTAGAGCAGGGGTTTTCTCAGGATGTTTCAATAATTTAAAGGCTTCTATGAGTTGGTATTCTTGGAGAAGATTTGGAAATTCTACCCAGTCAAGGTTTTTCAGGTTAATACAATGGTGCTTTCTATAGGGTAAGCCAGTAATGAATCTAGCAATGTGGTTGTAACAGGATGAGAGTCTGTTTAGGTCGGATTTGTTGAGGTTTGTGAGGACAGGGGAGGCATATAGTAGGGTAGATAGGAGGTGAGAGCGGGCAGTGGCTATTCTAGCAGGTGGAGTTAGGTAGGTTTTTATCCTATATAATGACCCAAGTTTTTTGTTAACTGTTTTAATAGTTTGGTTGATGTGGACATCGAAACGAAGTTTATTGTCAATATTTACCCCTAGTAGTTTAGCATTGGTGTCAGGTGAGATAATGGTTCCATTGTTGGATTGGATAGTGAATTGTGTGATAGGGATTTGTTAGTTGGGTAGAAGAGAAGTAATTTGGTTTTTATGGGTTAAGGATGAGTTGATGGTCAGTGAGCCAATTTTCAACTATGGTAAAGATGTGTTGGGTAGTTGTTAGGAGGTTATCTAGGGTGGGATTGGAACAAATGAGAATTGAGTCATCTGCATATTGGATGCAGGTGGCTTCGGGGATAACTAAGTGGAGGTCAGTTATGAATATTGAGAAGAGAAGAGGTCCTAATATGGACCCCTGAGGAACACCAATGGTGTTGGGTAGCAGGCAAGAGATCTTGTTTTGCCACATAACAGCCTGTTGTCTGCCTGAGAGATAGGCATGAAACCAGTTTTGGGCTAGTGTGTCTAGATGAAGGGTTTTCAAAGTTTGCAGGAGTAGTTGGTGGTTTACCATGTCAAAGGCTTTTGACATGTCCAGGAAGAGGGCCGAGGATATATGTTTGTTATTTCGGTTAAGGTTTATTTTTTCGGTAAAAGAGAGGAGGGCAGTGGTCGTGCTGTGATGGGGTCTAAATCCATGTTGGGAGTCGGT